>NC_048595.1:47516823-47807779 GCF_003668045.3 Cricetulus griseus
CTTGATCATTTATTGGAGATGCACATCCCAGTTAAAAACTAGAGTGATGCCAAAAGAAGTAGAATGAGACAGAGCCCAAGAACCTCCCACCCCAGTTTCTTTATTTGGATTTTTTGTTGTTCCTCTCTTCACTTGCTTCATCTATTTCAGTAGCTGCCCCCTACTCAGTTTTCAGAGGGTCTCAAATGACCTCTTGAACACCCACTTTGAATAACCTGCTAGGTTTGAGGACCTGCATGGGATAGCAAATCTCAGCATCCTTGCTACAGACTTGAAAGAGAGGATGTTATTCAGCCAAGTCCTATGTTTAGGATAACTCCCACAAGTCAAGCATCCCTTACTACATTTGGCTCCAGGTTCCACCTTACCCAATGAGGCACGTCTGGGGGGTGTCTTACATTAAGCAGCAGACCTCCCTATACAGTAGGCAAGGGGGGCATATTATGATACTAGCTGTTACAGACTTAGTCACAATTAACTGCTTGCCATCTCCTGTGTACTTCATGCTTTCCCTAGCTTGCATGCCTTTGTTTCTTTGGTTCTGCTTCTGTCTCCATTGCCATACTCCTCCCTAAATGAAACCAAACCTCACCTCCATGGTGCATAATGCATAGCACTTCTCTTACAGGTTTTAGGAAGGCCACAGGATTGCACATTTTTCAATTCTGGGGTCACCCTGAACCTGAACTTGGAAACGAAGGTGCTTCAGAACTGACTCACTGTTGTGTGTCACTGAAAGAAAGCTGCTGTTAAGCTCTCTGAATGATAGCCAGCAATTACATTTATTTGTCAAGGCTGCAGGGTATAACCTAGCAGATAGCAAGTACTCAGGAAACACTAATTACTGTCATTATTCCAATTATGAATATCTATTAAAGAAGAGCTATAAACTTGTAATTTTATAATAAATATTACCTCTCATAGAGACAGTGAATTACATAGAGACCCCTACAGCTAGCATGGCACGTCTTGACCTCCTCTCTGTGTTGTAAACATGTCAAGCACACTTCTTAATTCCAAGGCCCTTGACTCCCTGGCCCCTTTTACTTTCCTGAGTCTCTTGGCGGTTCATTAATTACCTCATCCAGATCTTTGCTCAGTGTTTACCTGCTCAAAGGCTGCTTTCTGAGTCTCTCCAGAAAACTGCTGTCCCGAGTCTCTAACCCACAGGCTTGATTTTGCTCTGGCAATCATCAAACTTTCTCCATATGGCTGGTGTGTTCCACATATGCCATCTTGGCAAAGGGAAGCTTTGGGGGGCAAAACATTCCTCCCTGATTCTCATTATTCTTTCTGTAGTGCCTGCAACAGTGCATTCTGTTTGCTCTTGACAACAGTGGCTATCTCCATGGACCGTGCAAACACGCAGATGCTTCCTGATTTGCACAAACTAGGTACTTGCAAGAGTGCAGGCAGTTCTGACCCGGAAGCCTCACCCGGAGGAAGGAGCAACTGGGAGGGCTTTGTGTTTTCAGTTCTTGATGCCTGTTCACTAGCATTTTTTCCCTTCCTTCTGAACTTCAAGCTTTCTAGCGACACCTAGTGGCCTCCAGAGACTCTGCTCAAAAATTGTAGAAGACTTTTGAGTGGAGTTTTGGGGTTGTTGAAAAACACAGTAGATCACAAAATATGTCCCGCCTTCTCTCTCTCTCTCTCTCTCTCTCTCTCTCTCTCTCTCTCTCTCTCTCTCTCTCTCTGTGTGTGTGTATGAGTGTGTGAAATATACTCATATACATACATATTCGTAGTCCTGAGAAACATCATATATTTTACCTTTATTTAGCTTAAAGATGACAATTCTGAGTTCTTGGAAGTTTGTTCAATGCACCAAATCAGAATACAGTACAGTGGGACTAAAATCCAAGCCTGCCTGAGTCCTGAAGTGATGTAAAACTCAGGGTATGCTGTCCTCTGGCCAGAGTGAAGCACGGGCTCAGCATGGCATGATCAGTCATGGGCCCTGGCTCCAATGGCAGTGGTAACTGTTTTATCCTCTCTGTCTCAAAGCTTAGGATGAGATTCTAGCTTCCATGTCCATCCCTGGGCTTTGAATTCCATAGGCTACATGAATCTACTCTGTTACCCAATGAGAGCAAATACCCCCCTCAAGTTCTTGATTCATGGGTACAGTGAAATAACAGCTTAAAAAGGTATAGCAGTCTTCTGGAATCATGCAAAGTCCTCCTCTTGAGATCAAGATTCTGGAACCTGAGGCATAGATGTAAGGCAGTAACACATCCAATAATAAAATGTGTGATAATGCGTATATTGTGCCTGAGATAGCCAAATACGTGAACTGGAAACAGTAGAAGATGGAGACTTTTGAGTGAGTCAAATCACTGTCTTGTTTGACTACTGAATTCAGACTTTAACTGATGGTACAGAGGCAGTGTGAACAGTAGAGAAAGCCTGCCCATTGGTCACCAGTGCTGCCTATTGCAGGCTTTGTGATCAAGGGCTGAATGAACCAAACCAAGTTTCTGTCTTCCCATCCCTAAAAATTGGGGAAATATCTACTTGCAAGGCTTTTCAAATGTAAGTAAAACTGAAGCTTCCAGGAGAAGAGTAACCCACAACAGTATTTATTATTACTGAATATTGAATCTGCCAGAAGTCCTGACTCCAGTTTTCAGCTCTTGCAGACACTTGTGTTATATCTGATGGGAAGCATGCCTTCTGGGTGGGTTACTCATCCTTTATGTTCAACCAGGCCTAGCTCCTCTCTAATTCCCAGCAGTAGGGTTGAAAAAAAAATGCAACTTAAAGGAATTTACATTTGTGGAAATGGTCGTTCTGAAAGTGAATGCTGTAAAACACAGGAGGTTGTTACAGAGTCAGAAACAATGAAACAAATCTGAAATGTGAATGGAAGCGCCTTCAGAGGGTAATGCTTTCAAAATCCATATGCAAATGAATGCCACAAAAGTGAAAAATACCCTGTGCATTTAAAGCCACACAACAGTCATCAGTGGAGCTACAGAAGACAAAGAGTGCAATCATGCTGCCCCCTAGTGTTGGAAAATAAAACAAGAGACGCACTTTCTTTGTTTATCCTAACTACTCTGAGACAAAATTACAAACTTAACTTTTTCTAAATGAAGTACTGACCAGCATGCTCATAATCAAAAGTGAGATCCGTGAACAGGAACACCACATGAGTTACCGGCCTTTCGTTTGTACAACTCACTCCATGCCTAGACAAACTATCCTATAAACACTGGCTTGGCTTTATAATGCTTTTGAAGACAGCTAGCTGGAAGTTACCTCATGTCCATCATCGACTCCACATGCACATCTTATTTCTTGATGATGCAGACACAGTGAGTTTAGTTAAAGGAGGAAAGAATGCAGAAAGGCCAGAAGGATGGGGAGTTTCTGCCGCACGAATCCTGTGCCCCCTGCAATCCTCCCATTGATATTAACCCACACACCTATGCACACTTGATTTTTGACAAAGAAACTAAATGTATACAATGGAAAAAAGAAAGCATCTTCAGCAAATGATGCTGGCACAACTGGATTCGGATATGCAGACGATTGCAGATAGATCCATATCTATCACCATGCACAAAACTAGTCCAAATGGATCAAAGATCTCAACATAAATCCAGCCACACTGAACCGTCTAGAAGAGAAGGTGGGAGATACTCTTGAATGAATTGGTACAGGAGACTGCTTCCTGAACATAACAACAGTAGCACAGACACTGAGATCGACAATTAATAAATGCGACTTCCTGAAACTGAGAAGCTTCTGTAAGGCAAAGGACACAGTCAGTAAGATGAAACGACAGCCCACAGAATGGGAAAAGATCTTCACCAAACCCACATCTGACCAAGGGCTAATATCTAAAATATACAATGAAATCAAGAAGCTAGCCAACAAAACACCAAACAATAAAATTATAAAGTGGGGTACAGAACTAAATAGAGAATTCTTAACAGAGGAATCTAAAATGGCTGGAAGACACTTAAGGAAGTGCTCAAAATCCTTAGCCATCAGGAAAATGCAAATCAAAACAACTCTGAGATATCATCTTACACCAGCCAGAACAGCTAAAATCAAAAACACCAAAGACAATCTATGCTGGAGAGGATGCAGAGAAAAAGGAACACTCCTCCATTGCTGGTGGGAGTGCAAACTTGTAAGACCACTTTGGAGATCAATATGGCGGTTTCTCAGGAAAACGGGAATCAGTCTACCTCAAGATGCAGCAATTCCTCCCTTGGGCATATACTCAAAGAATGCACATTCATACAACAAGGACATATGTTCAACTATGTTCATAGCTGAACTATTTGTAATAGCCAGAACCTGGAAGCAACCTAGATGCCCCTCAACTGAAGAATGGACAGAGAAAATGTGGTACATTTACACAATGGAGCACTACTCAGCAGAAAAAAGCAATGGAATCTTGAAATTCACAGGCAAATGGATGGAACTAGAAGAAACCTTCCTGAGTGAGGTAACCCAGTCACAAAAAGACAAACATGGTATGTACTCACTCATATATGAATTTTAGACATAGAACATAGGGTTATCAGCCTACAATCCTCTTCACCAAAGAAACTAGGAAACAAGAAGGACTCTAAGAGAAGAATGCATGGACTCCAGAGAAGTGGAAGGGGCAGGATCTCCTGAGCTAATTGGGAGCATGAAGGTTGGGGAAAGGGAGCTGGGAGAATGAGAGGGGGAGAAGAGGAGGGGAGAGGAGGAAAGGGAAGAGCAGGAAGGTTGAGTCAGGGGAAGAAGAATAGAGGAGAGCAGGATAAGAGATACCATAACAGAGGGGGGCATTATAGGTTCCAGGAGAGATTTCCAGAGATCTACAAGGATGACACCAACTGACAATCTAGGCAATGGTGGAGAGACTACCCTAAATGCCCTTCTACCCTATAATGAGACTGATGACTACTTTATATGCCATCCTAGAGCCCTCATCCAGTGGCTGATGGAAGCAGAGGCAGACACCCACAGTGAAACACTGAACTGAACTCTGGAACCCAGTTGCAGAGTGTAGAATCCTGTGAAGAACAGGGTATGTTCAGTACACATGCATGAAAATAAATTAGCTTTTAAATATGTGCTTTAGATGCCTGCAAATCACTAACAAAGAAGGAACACATGGGAATCTGAACAAAACACCCAAATAGCTTGGTCACAAAAAAAATTAAAGAAAAATGGCAAACGAACCTTTGGAAACTGATGAAATTCATTAGTAAGTGTGTAAGCACAAATTAAAGCCACCAATGATTCTAATGTACAACGACTATAAACTGACAAAAAATGTAGAAGTCTGGCAATGTCAAGAGACAGACTGCATAGTGAAATGGGAGTTTCTGTCCAGGGTCCAGGAATTTTCATTCAATCACTTGGAAAAGTAACTTGGTGTTTACTTTCAGCTTCAGTGTGTGTTTATCCTGTGAAGCAGCAAAAGCTACACCACCCCTTATCTCTTAGAGAAAAACTTGTGTATGTGTGCATGCCAGGAGACACCTAGGGTGACAAAAATAAGAGTTAGATGTAACTTCACAGTAATATAAACAAAGGTAAAGACACCATCTCAAAGTTCCACCGCACTTTCTGCCAACAAAGACTCACAGTTCACACTTTTACTGGGAACCTGCTGCTATTAGAAATAAACAAGGAGGAAATCCTCCAAAAAAACTGTGACCTATATACCTTTTCTGATACTTATATCTAAAATATGGATAATGGGTGTGTGTGTGTGTGTGTGTGTGTGTGTGTGTGTGTGTGTGTGTGTGTGTGTGTGTGTGTGTGTGTGTGTGTGTGTGTGTGTGTGTGTGTGTGTGTATGTCCATGCACCTGTGGGCAAGTTTGTGTGTTCACAAACCTGTAGGGATACATGTGTGTTACATCATCTTTGAGAACATGGAGTTGAGTGATTTAGTCTGAAGAGAATGATGGAAAAACTGCTTGCAACAATAATCAAAGTGCTGTCAAAATGTTGCTTAAACCAACACCTTTTGCTTCCTAAACTAAATCAAAACCATGTTCCCAGGAAAGTAAAAATAGTGCTCTATAGAATGTGCTGAGTTCAATCTTAACTGCTCTCAGAAGCAGGAATGACACTGAGGCAAAAACAGCTCCTCTCTTGGGACTCAGGGCATCATTTATAGCTTCTACTCCAGGTTCAATGTGGAATGAACCTGCTGACAGTTTAGAATAGTCCCAATATGAATAAATTACTGGAGAAAACTGGAGAATCTTTCCAAGTCTCCTTTTTGACTACCCTATTGACTATGCGCTGGGGGCCAAATGGCCTTTCAATGACAAAGGAATGCCATTCCAACACTCATGGTTTACATCTGCTAACTTAGTAACAGTAGCGGATTCCTTACCTAAAGTCAGGAGCTTTCCTAGCATACCATGCCTAGCTCTGAATACACTCCCTGTACTCTGTTAGGCCACAGAAATAAGTGAAACAGTTCCTATCCTCAAGACTACTGTGTGAGACAATGAATTGTTACATCAGTCATTGTTTGTAATGTCAGGGTTATGCACACAAAGTTCAAATGAGAATCAAAAGGCCTTCCCCAAAGAAGTCAAGCCTGAGCCAGTTTTGAGAGACACACAGTTAAAAGGCATCCTATATGCTAATCCGCAGAAAGGATAAAAGCCTGCTCATGGAGAGACAAGCTGCTGCATCAGACTATCCATGTGAAGCAGACTTAGTCTGTAATCCAAGATCTAACTATTGCAGTGCAGTTGGGGTAATGTCAGATCCAATAGAAATTCCAGTTCCCAAAACTTGGAGAACTTCTGGCAGGTAGATAAAGGCCAGCATTCCTCAGGAACTTTTGAAATGGGTCAAGGGGGGGGCGGGGCATCCATCAAGAGAAGGTCTTTCCCTTATCACTGGCATAAGAGACAAATGGCTACCTGTGGTGCCTATCAACACACCAAAATGCATGCTGGCCTCCAAGCTCCTTCAGGATCACACATTTCAAAGTACTGTCACACATTTCAAAATCCATGCTAGGATCCTAACCCTTCTCACCTCTTCTCCTACCCTAAACTCCCTCCATCTTACTGCCCATGCCACCACCCCAGCTCCTCATTCTTCTTAGAATCCTGCCATCTTGGCTCTGCTATACACATGCCCTCACTGCCACCTCCTCTGCTCTGCTCCACTCTGCTTTTCTCGTGGCCAGGTCCAATCTGCTGGCCATGTTCAGTCTACCTCTTTCTCTCTCTGCTCTGAACTCTTCCAGATGCCTCTGACTATTGTCTCTCTCTTTATCTCCAATAAACTTCCCCTTAACAATACCATGGAGTAGTCATGTCATCAGTTTATACAAGTAACTATTCAAATTCTTTGTGCACACATGTGGGTCTGTGTCCAAACACTACTCTGTGCCTTGTATTATATTGCCATAACACTACACCTTTGTTGCAGTGGCCATCTTTTAAGGTAACAGGAGGCAGACACAGTTCTGAGGAGAGGGTACTGTCCTATAAAAATATTGATGCTTTCCCCAGGATCATGCTTCACATCAGAACACATATCATAAACTCTATACACTCCAGGGAAACACTTCTCTGCAAACTGTTTACCCTGGGCTCAGCACAAAAGGTCATCACATGTCAGTGCTGGAAAGGTTTATGGGCTGTGCTGAAAAAAAAAAAAAAAAAACAGCTGAGGCAGACATAGCTTCAAAGCATAGATAAGGTAGACGAAGGTAGAAGGAAAGACAGATGAAGTACTCTAATTTGTCCTCTCAGGAAAAAAAAAAGCAAGCAAACAAACAAACAAGCAAACCCAGAAGCAATGCCGCCTTGTGTGATAACATCTCTTCTTCCAGCAGTGCAAATAATGGTTTTCTTATGTTTCTCTATGTTCTTGTTCATGGCTCTCAATGTACACATAGATTTGAGCAATGTGAATTGACCTGCTGTTACTTTAGTGACAGTTAAAATAAATAAATCTAGATCTGGCTGCTTTAAAAGAAGAATAGGGGTGAGAGAAATGATGTAGTCAGTACAGTGATCATCATGTAAGTCGGGGGACCCAATTTGGATCCCTAGGACCCACATACAAAGCAAATATGGTAGTGTGTGCTTGTCCTCCCAGGCTGAGTACACAGAAACAGGATGATTTCTGTGGCTTACTGGTCACTGTGTCTACACTAGTTGTTTAATCAGAGACTCTGTGTAAGAGGCTGTGAATGGCCTTCCTGAATGACATGCAGGGTTGGTCACATGTACTCCCACCCATGAACACACATACATACATACACATCCATAAAAAATAATAAAAAGTTGTTCTAATTTTTTAAATTCTTTACTGAATTAAACAATCAGCATGTGAAATATGTAAGTTAGAAAAGGAAAGTGAAGATCTTTACATGAACATAAAGGAGAAGGTTCGTACACAGTTGCACCCAGGATTCTCCTGTGGTCACTGTAGACTCAGCTCTGGTTCCACATTGAGTCAAAGAACAGAACAAATTAAGTTCTATACCTCTGCTTTTAAAATGTATCTTAACATTTCATTCTTTTCAATTGAGGAAACAAGATTTGAAGTATATGTCTATGAATCAAAACATTAGTTGTGCTGGCTACTTTTATGTCAAAGGTTATCAGAGAAGAGGGAGCTTCAATTGGGAAAATGTCTCCCTACCACTGAACTTCAGGCAAGCCATTAAGGCATTTTCTTAATTAGTGATTGATAAGAGAAGACTCAGTCCATTGTGGGTGGGGCCACATAGGCCTTGTGGTCTTGGGTTCGATAAGAAAGCAAGCTGAGCACGTCATGGAAAGCAAGCCAAGAAACAACACTCCTCCATGGCCTCTGCATCAGCCTTGTCTCCAGGTTCCCGCCCTATTGTCCTGACTTCTTGGATGATGAAAGTGATGTGGAAGTGTAATCCAAATAAACCCTTTTCTACCCAAGTTGTTTTGATCATGGAGTTTCATCATAGCAATAGTGACCCTGACTAAGACACTCATGGTTTCTTTAACAATATATTTGTGTGATATGTTCAAATTAAATGCTTGATAATTTTCTGTGAGATCATAATGATCATTTTTCATGGTCCCTTAAAAATGTGGGTATGGCTTATAAACTAATAATTCATTTATACATCCAGGTGTTGCATAGTTAACATTTTATGACAGATTAGTTGCTAGTTCTTCTATGGAATGATTTCTCCAACTTGAAATTATCTAAAAAACAAAAAACTGTTCAGGAATGAAAATAACTGAATCTGCAAACAGTCTATAAAAATGCTTTCTTAATAACATAACTCATGATTGTGCTGAAATGGAGGCAAGAGAAATACATGTTGTGGAATAAAAATAACAATCTTTTTTATTACTCATTCAAGCATCACTGACCATCTAAATAGCATTCTAGGCAAAATAATTCTTAAATTCAATCATCATTGACACTCTGTTAACTCATCAAAAAACATCCACACATATATAAAATACTGTTATTAACCTAGGGGACTATTGGATTTTAATTGCTACAGTGATAAACTATACAAATTTAACTGCTTAAAACAGTAAATACAGCTATCATGTTTTGAAGTTTCAGAAGTCTAAAATTGGTGAGAGTGTCACATCCCTGCCATGTCCCATGTGGCTTGGTCCTGGGAATCTGACTGGGAAAGCAAGAGGATGAAGAAAAGGCAGATACACAGACACAGCTGTAGAACAGCTGGAGTCAGGTAGGCTGAGCATGTTCTGATGGAGTTGACCAACTGTGTCACAACCCAGAACCTCAGAGAGTTTATTGTGTGCAGTAGACATTCGGGGAGGGCTTGGGAGGGGGCAGCTCACCTCAGTAGGAGCCCTCTGTAGGCCTGCAGTCCCAGGCTCTAAACACTAGAGAGTAAGAAGTTGAAGTTGCTAGCTTCTGCACACACTGGTCAAGACCAATCTTTAGTAAACATTCATACTTGAGCACACTGTCAACATTCCTATTTGGACCTGGGGAGGAGGCTTTACCATCTTCTGAGCTTAACAAGCATGGAGAAGGCTTTGCCATTGCCATGGCTTGAAGGCATGGGGTCTCTGTGCCCCTGTCAAATGATAAGAGTTCACTTGGGACTTTATCTGTTCTTTACACATTCACTCAGAACTCAGTCTACTGTTTATACGTTCACTTAAGTCCTTTGGCTCCCCATACACTCTTTCAAGGGATCCTGGGTAGAAACTGTTTTCTTACCTTCTTCTAGCTTTTAGAAGCCACTGGAACTCTTTACATAATTCCACATTACTCCAAACTTCTCTTTCTCGGTCACATCTGTTCCTCCAACTCTCCCAGGTGCTCTCATAAAGACCTTGCTGATTATATTAGACTGTTAACCAGAGCCATCTGCCCATCAAAATCACCACTGACTACATCTATTATGGGGGTGGGGATAACACAGTCACAGATTGTAAGGATTGGGGGCTACTGTACTGCCTACACAAGATGGCTCAGTAAGATATTTTTACCTTGCTCTATAAACAGTAAGTGTGTGTGTGTGTGTGTGTGTGTGTGTGTGTGTGTGTGTGTTGTGTTGTGTGTTGTGTGGGACTTCTAACTTACACTTTTGGTCCAGGGTCTATAAAATCGGGGACTAAAAGGTGAAAGAGAACTTAAGGCAACCAACTAGAATTTTGACTATGGAAACCTGAGATGGGAGGTAGAATTTCTACATTTTATCCTGGATTCTAAGGACCCAAGAAATGTTTGATGCTGCTTCTCTAAATTTCTAGAGTAGAGGGTATTCTGTGCCCTGTGGGGCTGGCTCCAGCAACTAATCACCGAGACCTAGTGAGACCCTATGACTGGTAACTGATTAAACTATATGATGACATACTAGTGAGTCAGGCACTTTGCTAAGTACCATGTTTGCATCATTATCAGTATTTCACGGAGGCAGAACCTTAATCTTATGTGATTAAGTGACTAGTTTATAGGATTTGTGCTTTTAACCCCTAGAATACATTTTCATATCATATGAATCACTGCATCCAATTATACAGTATCCTGGGAGTTTATCCTCTTTATTATGGGCAAGCCATTGGGAAAGTTAGTTTAGATATCCTAGCTGTGCCATGATAGGAAGATTTGATCTAGCTAGGGAGCATGGCCCATGGCCAGTAAGGTGGTTTCAGAGGTGATGGATCTGAAGTTCCTTCCACAAAGGTCCAAAGACACTTGAAGCCCTTAGAATCACCTGGGAGGATCCTTAAAATAGGGAAGTAAAACTAAAATGTACATATAAGCACAAACTTAGAGACCAAGGAATTCTGGGAAAGTTATTTTTATCAACACACATTAGGTGTGCACATTCATGAGATTATTTCTTATGTCCCCATAAACACAGAGTGCACAGTGACCATATCAATTCACCTTTCTTCCTCTCTCCTTCTCCAGCATCCTTCCCAGTCACTAGTATTCACTAATGTCCTTTCAAGTCCATTTTTTCTGTTTTAGTTTCCACATCTGAAAACAAGCATTAAATACTTGTCTTTTTCTGTGTCTACCTTATTTCCCTTAGCACACTGTCTTCTGGATCCATGTCACTGCACAAATGGCAGCATTTCATTTTTTCTTTTGTGCTGAATAACACCCCATTTTGTATGTATCACATTTTCTATCCCATTCTTGCTATCCAGTTATCCATTCATCTACTGGTGGGCATTTATGCTTAGGGATGAGACAATACCAGCAACTTTCTTTTTAAAGTTTTACTTATATTTACATATGTGTATGGGTATTTTGTCTACATGTATTTATAAGCACCATGTGTGTGCAGTGCCCACAGAGACTAGAAGAGGGTGTTGGATCTCCTGGAATTGGAGTTAGCTACCATTGGGTGCTGGGAATTGAAACCATGCCCTCTACTCTTAACTACTGAGCTATCTCTCCAGCCCCATGATTTTCATTTTTAACAACTTCCCTAAACAACTTCCCTAATGGTATTAGTACACAAGCCTGGAAGACAGCCATCCAGGAACTATGACCTACTGCAGGTTCCTTAGAGGAAAGAGATTCTCAGTGGATCAGAAAGGAGCCTATACATTTCTGCCACCATTTTCCCTCAGAGGTAAACTGGTCCTCTGCTGCTAACCCACATAGCATTCAGATTTGTATCATCACAACTCCCTCAACCCATGTTTAGCATTCTGGGTGCAATTTAATAGCCAAGAAGAAGATGAAAAGTTCATTCTGTCACAAACAGGAGGAAGAGCCTCAAGTGAAAGCAGGGAGTTTTTGTATGGGAGAATAGAAGATGAAAAAGAACAAGGTTCATTCCAAGCAACTCCAATGTCTCAAAAATTAGGGGACAAATGCATGGGTTTGTTTTTACAGTGTCAACACCTCAGCATGCACCACCACTTTTTGTATGATTATAGAGCAGTGTACCAGAGTTTACGCAAACAGAGAGGAATAGCAGGGATCTCACTGTAATATTCACAGCATACATAAGGGCATCCCCCATCATCAGGGTCTGGAGTTTGATCATTTACCAGGTAGGTTACAGTGAGAATCCTGTTGCTATTGATGACAAGGAGAGTCTTGGATATCCTGGGAACGCTAATGTTGCCTTTCCCCAGTGGTGACCTGACATGAGATACAAATGGAAGGTAATACAGTAACTGGAAAAAATACCATGGTTGTTTTAGATACATAAAAAGATAACAGCTAGAAGAACTGAGGGATTGGCAGGCTATTGCTAAGCACCATAGATTAAGAAATAATGACATGTCCAAGTTATTAATCAAGAAATTAAAGCAAATGTGAGTGAGAGGACTCCCTTAATAGCATTTAAATGGAACTTCATATCCTTCAGGTGGATGGTTATCAGCAAGGCTTCAGGGAGCCTGAATCCTGATTCTCTAGTAGGGAAGGGAACCTGATCATTGTACAGGATATCTGTGAAGGCAGTTACAAAGCTAGCACCCTGCAGATGCTTTGAGTCCTAAGTGTCTAAAGTAGTGTCGAATTCTCAATTCATGGAAGAGAATTGGAAGATAGAGTTGGAAACACACACACACACACACACACACACACACACACGCGCGCGCGCGCGCGCGCGCGCGCGCGCACACGCACACGCACACGCACAGTGTTACACAGGGCTCACAGGGCTCAAATGAGGCAAGTGGCTTGGATGACATTTCTTGACCTTCCTAGGATTTACATCATCCTCTCATGACTCATAACTACGGTCAGATATCAGCACAACCTGACTCAAGAAATGCTAGGCCAGCTTAAGCAAAAGAGAAAAGTTATGTCTGTAAAATTTCAGACTGAGTCCAGATAACAAGCTACCCTTGGGACCTGGGGGTTGAGGAAAGCTAGACCAACAGGGGACTGATTGAAATGATATATTTGTGGATGTTTTCACCATGGTGAAACTTCCCAGCGACACAGGATTTAGAATCTTATGGGAGGAGGTATAATAGGTTATTTGAATGGCCTTTGAAAACTTGGGCAAAGGAAAGGGTGACTGAGATGGACAGATCACTGTAGCAAACGACATACTCCATAAGGACCTTAACGTCTAAAGAAGCATGCATGCAAGAAGGGCCAATTCTGTAAAGCAGGAAACCCTATAAATGCCCATATTCCTAAGGATGTCCAGAAGACAGAGCCTTTATTAAAACAGTGAAGTCAGAAGGATACTTGTGTCATTCAAAAGCCTGGGGATAATGATAGGTAGAAGATGATGGCAATGGGTGTAATAAGATCTATAAACAGCAGAGGCTAGTAGATAGCACATACCCACCAAAGAGAGATGAACAGAATGGCTGCAACACATAGGGCATTTAGAATTAATCAGCAATTATCAAGCTATAGCATGTGTGGGGTTGATCTATATATTATTTGTTCTTTAGGAGAAAGATATATAGACAGCTTCATAGTATGTAGTTTCACCTTTGCAAATCTGTATGGTATTACCTACTATACACAGAAACCATATGCTCCAGCCTATGGCTCCTAAGCTATAAGCCTGCACAGAATGTTACTATGTAGATACTATAAGCAATTATGAAACAATAATAAGCACTTGTATATGTAAACATATCTAGACATAGAACACATATAGTAAAAGTGCCACAGGACTGGTGATCCCCAATATAGTCCTATTTAATGCACTAATCTGCAAAAAGTGAGGGTGGATCATGGAACATTGCAATAAACTAGTTAGGAGATGTAATGTAGTAATAGAGCATTGCATTTTACTAGCATGCAAAAACCCTAGATTCAATCCCTATGCTGAAGAGAAATAGGAAGAAGAGAGGAAAGAAGGAAGGAAAGAAGGAAGGAAGGAAGGAAGGAAGGAAGGAAGGAAGGAAAGGAGGAAGGAAGGAAGGGAGGAAGGAAGGAAGACAGGAAGAAGGAAAGGAAGAGAGGGAGGAAAGAAAGAAGGAAAGAAGAATAAAGGAAAGAAAGAAAATTACAATTAAGTTAAACTATCACAAACTAGTTAGCTGTCACTTTGGTTAATACTGCTGTACCACATGTGATTTATGAGAGATTAATCCAGTCTTGACTACCCAGAATGTCATCATTAAACATTGACTATTTTTTCTCTCTCTTTTTCTTTCTATCAGAAAGAAGGCTAGAATAAATTCCCATTCACAAGGACAAACAGCAGTGGACATTCACCATCTTGCCCTGAGGCTATGCTAATTCTCCTGCTGTCTGTCATAATACTATCAGATAGCTTTAAATGACTAGGACACTCTGTAGAACATAACATTTGTCCACTTGATTGAAAATGGCATGTTAATTGTACAGAATGAAACAAAATTGTACTGAATTCAGTTAATTGTACTGAATGAAACAAAATCCAGAGATAGAGGTTTTCATACAGGTAGAATATTTGGAGTTCTAATGTGAGCACCACAAAATATCTTTTCCAAAGTTAAATATTAGTCAGAAGTTGTCCCTCAAAACTGAAAAAGAGACATGTCATTTGGTAGCTGTTTTCAAACTCGAGAAGCTTGTATATAATTTAATACAGTACCAAAATGGCCCATGTGTCAGGCGACACAAAGAAATGTTAGTGTTAAATGGAGCCCAGAGCAAGAAAAGATGCAAGGCTGTTGTTTATCTTGCTACAGTGGGAGCAAAAGTACGTTCTGCACTGTACACACTTTCAGCGCTCCAGATCAAAGCTATGACATCTGTATCACAGAATATTTGCTACCTTAGCATAGTGACGTGCTGGAGACAGAATGCACCAGCACATCTATTCTCAATCCTACATCCTCTGACAGCATTCCCACTTGGATTAGTCATTGTAGAAATATTTACAACAGAGACTCAGCAAGAGATAATAAACCAGGATAATATTTTTAGAGGTAATTAGAGAACATTTATCAATACACCACAGATTCTACTAGAATCACCAAATCATAGTCCAGTGACTCCAGCAGCAATTCACCATACCATGCAGGTGATATGGCTGAAACAAAGACCAGCACTTTACAAGGTGTCAGGAAATTGCTCAAATACAGTCCCCAACCCCCTTGCCATGTGTCACTACACAACTGTTTCTCCTTAGTTCACATCTTTTAATTAACTCATGGACTATTTCCTACTTTCTGTTGATGAGGAAAAACCCAAGACTTGTTTGTGGATGAATCAACCTGATATGTGGGTGCAAGCTAAAAATTAGTTGTTAATGTGTCACTGAGTAGCTCTGAAAACCATGGTTAAGAGAAGTGTCCTGAAGTTGATATATTTAGACTAATGACCGACTGGTTAGGGCTTTGACATAACCAAAACTGGAGGAGTTGAGTGAACAGTTCTGGGTAAGAGGTATATGGGTAGACCTACAGGAATGGGCACAGTCTCTGGGGACTCTTTTTTTCATTCATTTATTTAGCTCATAAATAAAGTCATGCACAATTATGATAAAGAATACAATATGTTCACAATGGCATGGCTAAATTAAACCAATTAATATATTATATCACACATATTCATCATCATTTTTGTTTTGAGAACACTTAAAGTATACTATCTCACAACTTTTAAAATATAGCATATTGTTATCAACCGTATTTATCATACTCTCAGTAAAGACCTCAAGACTTCAGAGAGTCCATGCCTCTTGTCTAACTGCAGTTTTATATCCTTAAACCAATCATTTCTCTGGGGACTCATATTGTATGTTCATGTCTAGCACCAGAAAAAAAGTCAACAGAATGCAGGCCTGAAATAATAGCTTCTTGGGGAGGCTGATACAAGGGGATTAAGTGCAAGGCCTGACTGGGCTTCAGAGCTGGTCCAAGACTAGTTTGAGTAATTTAACAACAGCAAAGAAAATATTTTAATTTAACTTAATTTTTAAAAACTTATGGAGGAAAGGGATGGGACTGGAGCTCTGTGCCAAAGCTTGCCTTGTGGTAAATGCATTAAGCCTTGGGTTTGATGTCTGATATACAACAGTGAAAGAAGCAAGAATACCAAAGGCGCCTTTTCCAGTGATTCTCTCCAGAGCCAATAAGCAAAACACACAGCTTGGAAGCAAATATGGCCTGGAATCAAGACCAACAGACTCAGAGTGCTTAAGTGTGGAGTATGAAGTCATTATTTTCAAATTGCCAAACTCCAGTTTAACTTCCCACCCTTAACCCATTAGACAGAACACAGTTTCTTTGCTTGTCCTGATTGGATTTCCTTGTTCCTGTATTGCCAGGGCTGTTCACACATGTCGTATCCTCTTGCTCTTTGCACCGTTCCTCTTTTGGTGTTTTTCTTTGTTTGCTATAGAAACTCATTTGGGGACTCCATAACTCTTGTCTATAAAAAGACCTTGAAGCATCCAGCCCTAAATGGAATGTCTCCATCAACTCCTTCTCCTCCTCGGGGTTCAGGGAACCCCAAGGAAGAGGAGGCAGAAAGAATGTTAGGGCCAGAGGGGATGGAGAACACCAAGAAAACAAGGGCCTCTAACTCAACAAGACCTATGCATGTATGAATGCAAAGAGACTTAGGCAGCATGCACAGGGCCTGCACAGGTCTGCACCAGTTGGGATCCTACGCTGAAGGACGTGCTTAAATGTTTCTGGGTTAAATTCCTAACCCAGAAACACCTCTAGCAAATGAAACTTTAGTTTCTTCCAAGGGAGTCTCACTGGTGAAACAAATGACTCTTAAAGGTAGGCTGCATGTCCAGTAGTAGCTGGTCAACAGAAAATGAAATCAAGGCATCTTTGGAGATTGCTTGTCTCATAATGTTGTCTCAGGGGTTTTCCCTCTTTTAAAAAATCTTATTTATTTTTATGTTATTTATATGTTTTTCTTCTCTTTTTTGTATCCTACAGGTCCTTTGCACACACACAAGAGCACACATGCACACATACACACACACACACACACACACACACACACACACACACACACACGTGCACACACACAGAGGCTTCCAATTTACTACTTTTATGGAATTCGTGAGAGCAAGTGCCTTCACTTGCTCTTTTTCTGTCTGTTTGTTTTCTCCTATTCCAATATGTTATATTTGTTTTATCTTTTATTATTATCCGTTAGAAACCTGTTTGTTTTCTAATGAGAGGAAGAAAGGGAGTGGATCCAATTGGAAGGGGGAAGTGGGGAAGAACTGGGAGGAGTAGAGGGAGGAGAAATTGTAATCAAGATATGTAAGAAGAAATCTATTTTCAGTAAAAGGAAAAAACAAATAACCGATATGAATAATAGTTTGCCTTAAAGTGATTTATTAAATCATTTTTTTCTGGAAAGTAAGTTTTTGAGTGATAGTCTGGATATTTATAATGGTTTGAATGAGAATATCTTTGTTAGCCTGAGTTACTTTAACACTTGTCCCCATTTAATGGCACTATTGGTTTAGGGGGCATGGCCTCGCTGGAGAGAGTATAATTTGGGTCTATAGAGACTCCCAGCACCATCAATTTGCTCTTTCTGCTTCTTTCTCCTGTTTGAAGACGACAGTTCTCAGCTTCCTGTTCCTGCCAGCATGTCTGCCACTTGTCACCTGCCTCTCACCATGACCTAACTCTTATCCCCCTGAAAGCATAACCAAAACAAACTCTACATTCTTAAAAATAAAAAAAGAAATTCACTAACAAAAGGAAAGACATAAGACAACAGGAAAGTCTTAATTTCTTTGAACTTTTCCTACAAAGAAAGAAAATGCTTTTGTTTCATTTTTTTTATTTGAATCCTCAAAAGGGCAAAGGTTGGTGCTGAGAGTGGCTTAATGGAGCCAACAGCAAGGCCAGCCTGCAAAAATCCTGGCAACTCCCTCTGAGGAACTACTGCATTGCTGCCAGATGCTAAATGAAAGGTGAAAAGTTTTAAAAGTTGGGGAAAACTTTTAAAAGTTGGGGAAAGAAGAATTTGCTTCTCTTTCTCTATGCTGTCCCTTCTGAAGGTCAGGAATAGCCACAAAATCATATCTCAGCCTCCTTCTATCTCTCACTTTACATCAAGAAAAAGAAAACAAAAAAGAGTGATTGAATATTTCTTGGCATTTCTGGGAGAATAAACTGGCCGTGCACAGTACAAGCCTTCTCTCTAATTTCCCCGCTGAGCAAGGTTTCTCTGGAGTGTCCCGCCCAGGTTGTACAGAGGACAATATCCTCCATATCTACATAGGATGTGGAGGGGAACTCAGGTCTAACATCTCCTGCTGCCGAGTGATAATTCCATCTGCATTTCACATATAACATGACAATAATAACAGCTATATAAATCAGGAGTATTCTTTTAAAATTCTCACCACAACTCTGAAAAGTAGGAATCACAACATCATTGTCAGTTTATTTGAGAAAGGAAGACAAGCAGTTAGAGGTCATACCGTAAGAGTGGACTTTGGTAATGGATTATTTCTCTCTCGATTGCTGTGATGCACTACCCTCATGAAAAGCAACTGAGAGGGGGCTCGTCTACATTTCACTGTGGTAGGAAAGGCATGGTAGCAGGATCATGAGGCTGGCCTGGGAGTCAGGGAGCAGAACAATGCACCCCATCTGCACACAAGGAGCAGAAAGGGATAGCAGAAAAATGGGCCAGGCTACCTCAAAGCCTGTCGCAGGGAAGAATCTCTTTCAGCAAGGCTTCCCTCCTCAAGACTCCACATCCTTCTCAAATGGCACCATCGGCTGGGGACCGAATGTTCAAACACAGGAGCCTGTGAAGGATATTTCCTAACCAAACCACAGGAGGAAATTTCTAACACAAATAAAACCTCTTTGTATCCCAGGCCTTGGGCTAGCTCCCCTGCCTGACTCTCACAAAAACGGGTTCTATGTGAGTTCATTTTTCTATTTGTCTTTATATTCCTTCTCTGGCATTGGTCCTGTATAACACACATAGGTCTATCTTAAGACTAATTTAGCAAACTGGTAAGGAATTCAAGGTCAGTTTCTGTCCTTCGGTTATTGTTGAAGCAATTATAGCACTGGGATTCATGTCCTCAAGATCCTTAGTTCAGAACAGGCATCAGAAAACTGCCTGGCAAGCTAATCTATACCACCGACTATTTCTGTAAACGCAGTTTTATTGGAACACAGTGACACTTGCTCATTTATGCACTGTAGTCTATGGCTACTTTGACAAAACAGCAGCAGTGCTGAATAGTTATGACAGACCTTGAAGCTCACAACACCGAAAATATTTACTGCCTAGCACTTTACAACAAATACTAGCTGACAGCTGGTCTAGGCATGGAATTGATGCCATATTCCCAGCACTCTGAGAGGTGAGTATAATTATTTCTCACACATGGCTGACTTCCTTACCCAATGAACTTTGCTTTTTAAAATATTTTTTGTTGTTTTTTGGGGGAATTTCATACCATGTACCCCAATCCCACTCATTTCTCCATCCTTCCTATCCACCTTTTACCCTTGTTGTACTGCTCCCCAAAGGAAAGTTTTAAATAAATAAAAATAAAACAAAAATTTGAAAAATAGAAAACACAAATAAAAAATATTAATAAAAAACAAACAAAAAAACCACTTTTCTGTCTTTCCCACATTTTCATTCTCTCTTCATACATCTTAATGGAATTGGGAGCTTTGGTGTACCATGCAGTATACCCTTTTATCCAACAGTTTGGCTTGCAAACTTCATTGTATAATGTGTTCTTGGTCAGGTTCAAGGCCTCTGGTTTCTAGTACAACATCAACAATGGACTTTCAACAAAACTCCTCTCAGATATCCTGCTTTTGTCCTGAGTCATGGATATCCTATGTCTATGGTTCTGTAGGACCAGTCCCTTCATGAGTTCCAGCTGGTCATAGATGGGATAGATGTTGGGGTGTGCCAACTCAAAGCTCTGAATGTCTGTCTGGGTGGTAACTGAGTTGGTCATTTTAGGCCTGTGGGACTACCCGCCTCAAGTGAGGGGAGGAGCCAGCTCTCACATGCCCATGGTGAGGGGTGGGGCCAACTTTTCCAAGTGCACGTGGGGGAGGGGGAAGGCACAGATCTCCAGTGAGGAGGGTTAGGGTGGCTCTCCCAGGAACCACACACCTACCTGGTGTCACTTGCCCTGAGCAGGAAGAAGAAACCACAGGCCTGCCTGCCCAGTGCCATTAGGACCCAGTGGGTAAAGGACACCCAATGAACTTTCATCAAGAGGCAGTGGTGTTAGCTAGCTGGAGCCCTACTGAGTCACTTCTAGTAAAATACTCTAAGCAGAGTCCTCTAGCAGCAATTCCAGCAGTCTTCAACCAGCAACATCCCAATAGATTGATTTACAAAGAATGCATGACGCCTTACTTAGGTTCCTATTGCTGTGAAGAGACACTATAAGTATGGCAACTCTTACAAATGAAAACATTTAATTGAGGTGCTCACTTACAGTTTCAGAGATTTAGTCCATTATCATCATGGCAGGAAGCATGACCACATGCAGGCAGACATGGAGCTGGCTACATCTTGACCAGAAGGCAGCAGGAAGTCGACTGACTCACTGGGTGGTTTCCTGAGCATAGAAAACCCCAAAGCCTGCCCCCACAGTGACACATTTCCTCCAACAAAGTCATACCTGCTTATAGTGCCACTCCCTATAAGCTTATGGGAGCCAAATACATTCAAACTATCACACTGTAAAAGCTTCTATTTGCTTGAATTTAAAAATAAATTTAGAACTAATGATTGAATTTTGTTGTGTTTTATAAAGGATATGCTTAATATAAAGAAAGTAAGTATGTTATAAATAAATTAGTAAGGTATATTAGGTGACTATGGAAAATACTATATAATTTTCATATCCATTTCTCTCTATGCCACTGACTCCAGAATAAGCTACTGATATTTGAGACATGGTAGATTAGTTATTTTTTTCATTTCTGTGAATGAATATTTAACAAGAAGAAACTAAAGAATAAAGGTCCTATTGTGGCTTATGGTTTAAGAAGGGTTACAATAAATCATAGCAGAGAAGACATGATGGTGGGTAGGAGCCTGATATGTATCTCTAGTCAGGAAGCTCAGACTGAATGAAAAGTGGAATCATGCTACAAAACTCCAAGGCCTATCCCAGTGACCCTCTTCCTCCAGCAAGCCTGCACTTCCCAAAGGTTGCACAATCTTCACAAACAGTGCCACCAACTGGGGGACAAGGGTTTAAAAACACACAGGGGTGGGGGTGGGGTGTACAGTTCACATTCAAACTAGAGCATTCTGCCCTTGAACCCATAGGCCCATGTGAGAGGGTCCAGCTCACTGTGGATAGCTCCATCCTTGGGTAAGTGGTCTTGGGTGCACTAAGAATGTGAAATGAGCAAGCCAGAAAGCAGCACCCCCCCCCATGGCCTCTGCATTAGCACCTGCCTTTGTGATTTCCTGCTCTGACTTCCTTCAGTAATGGACTGTAATGTGGAGTTGTAAGCCAAAGTAAACCCATTCCTTCCCAGGTTGCTTGTGATTTTGGTATTTTACCACAACAATAGAAAACCTAACTAAAACAAACCCCTTAACTGTGAGCTTCTGTAAAATAAAAAACCACGTTACAGACTTCCAACATCCAACATCATCATTTCAAAAAGAAAGAATGAGGTCATAGTAGGGAAAGATTGAACCAAGACCCAAATCCCTAAGAATGAATGTTATATCATGCAAGGCCATACTAGCACCTGGCACTCTTATTGGGCCATCTAAGTTTCAAAGGACTTACATAGCCTTGCACTCCTCCACTTCCCCAACTCCCCACCCCCCACTCTACCTCTACCCTATTCCCCCCACCCCCAGGCAACTAGTACTGTTTACAACACACATAACTCCTCCCTTAGGCCAGCTCCTTTTCCTGCCCAAAGATTTAGTAAATGTCCCATGATTGGTATATCCCATATCCTGGACTCTCCATTGCAACTTAGGCTTCACCTTCACAGCTTACACACTGGCCTTTCAGGGATTCTTTGCAAAGGCTCTAGCAAAGTTCTGCTACCATCTCCAGATGAGGCTTAGCTTCTTTGTAAAATAATTGTGGTGGCTTCTGTATGCTGACACTGGGGAAACACTTTCCTATTTGACTGTTTTTGAGCAAGGATCCCTTTTAGCTATACCCTCAGTTTAGTCTCCTTCCTTTCAAATGAATTTGCATTTTCACTGGTTGGAGCCTTTCATGGGTAGGGTCTTGCCTTCAAAGCATATTTCCTATTTCCCCAGTATAAAACACATTGGTTGCTTTTTAATGGCACTAATCTCTTTAACAATTACATATGCTTTCTCAACTGTCATGTCTAGAACTTTAAATTCATACTTGCCTTACAAAGAGGCACATTTAAACACTTTTTACTCCATTTGTTGCTTTCTTTTCTGTAGACCAGAAGAACAGTCAATAGTAACTTTCACATAGCCTGACTATTATCCTATCTTGAAATGTCATCAGCCCTACATCAAACTAATTAGGCCATTATTTTTCCTTACTTTTTATTGTTGAATTTATAATATAATTACATTTCTTCCTTCCCTTTCCTCTCCCCAAGCCTTCCAATATACCCTTTCCCACACTACTTCAAATTCATGGTCTCTTCTTATTAACTGTTACTGCATGCATATATATTTATAAATATAATACACTTGGTCCATTAATGTTACTTGTATGTATGTTTTCAGTGCTGACCATTATGTACTCGACAACAAATTGGTGTGATCTTCGCTGGAAAGAGCAAGTCTCCTGCTCCAAACTTTCCTCAGTTGCCTTTAGTCTTTTTGAAAATCTAGACCCATAATGTCTCACTAACATGACTGCCCAAAAGTGAGCTAAAGAAGGACACCAACATTGGACATGTCAAAGTAGACAGAGAAAAGCCCATGGTGCCTCAATCTATATAAAGTCCATCACTTTTGAGATTAGTCTCACTCAAGTTCTCAGAACACAGGAAACACACAGATAGATTCTTTGCCAGAATGTAATAGGGTTTAATAACCTTAAAGCCCACTTCCCATTTCCCTGTAGGATCTGTGAAACCTGAAACCTCTGAAACCTCCTGAGATGGACCTTCATTGGCTGCAAATCTCTAGGCATTCTGGTACTCTGAAATCCCGCCAGAATGACCCACTAAGCTCTGCTTACAGTGTTCTAGGGCTTCCCTAGCCCACAATCCTAAAATCTTCCACATTCTTTCTGCAAACCTGTTTCATAGGCCTGAGAATCATATGGTCAGGTTTGCCACAGCAACAGCCCCCAATTCTTGGTACTGATTTTCTGTACTAGTTACTTGTTCCATTATTGTGACCGGATATTTAAAAGGAAAAATGTAGGGAGGAAGGGTGTATTCTTTTACAGTTAAAGAAAAGATGCAGTTCCTCATGGGACTGGGAAGGTATGCTGGCAGAATCATGAGAAACCTCATCAAGTTGCATTGTATCTGCAGGTAGGAAGCACATACTGTCTAAGAAGAGGCACTGGGCTGCAAAACATCAAGGCCCAACCCCAGTCACTCACTTCCTCCAGCAAGGTTATAGCTCCCAAAGATTCCATAGCCTTCCTAAATGGCACTCAAGTGTTAAAACATCAGTCTACAGGGGACATTTCACATTCAAACAATATTTGGTTTCTGTTTTTTAAAAGGTTTTATTGACTAGTGATCAAGAGGAAAGAAACTAAACTTACTGGCTACCTAATAAAGAAATACTTTCTCCTAAGCTAAATCTCTTATAATTGAGTAACCAATTTAATCTTTCCAATCACCTATCTGGTATGCATTATATCACTTTTTGATGTTACAAACAAGCTTATTGAACTTAGAGAGATAAGTAAGCATTCCCCAAACTAAGAGTCAAATTTTGGTACTTCTAAGAAAAAGTCAGTTCTATGGTTGCTTACATTTCCTGAGTTAAACACATTTTATATGGAACATTTCATTTATTTTGCTATTCAAACTGTTAAATGTTATATACAGACCATCGCTCACTACTGTCAGTCATCACCTCGTACCTCCGTGGACTTCTGAGGAAGACTCTGGGATGATAAAGGGGCTAGCTCAGGAAACGCGTCCTTATTAACTGATATGGAAGCATTTTAGTAGTCAACAACAGGTCCACCTTGTCAAGGTACTCAAAAGTAAATGCCAAAAGCTACAAGATTCTAAACCTGCAGTTATGCAGAAGCACAAACAGAATTAATATCTGAGTTTTATGGCTAAGAAAACTGTGGGGACATATGTCCCCATAGTTCTCATGAACAGCTATCTCAGTGATGTCTATGATGTGACCTCAGGTGAGGAGATGGTGGTTCTCCAAATGTAAACCCCCTCCCTTGCGACACCAGAGTGTCTTTTCTGCCACACACAGATTGTTTAGTAAGCCCTTTCACACTGCCAGTTGTGACTCCTGAAGTCACATGGTTCTAATTCTCAGTAGATTAAACACCAAGTAAAGATGCCCTGCATCGCTGGCACTTGGCATGCAGTGAGGGCAGATGTTCACCGTAAGTCACAGAATTAATGATATATTAGATCAATGTCATGCAATAATTCATTGTACTCAGTCTTTCTCCTAATAAATTATTTTAAACATGGTTTTTAAAGTAGTGCATTATTATAACTTTAAATTATGTAAGTTAGAACATGTTTTTTATTTTAGCAAAACTCTTCATTTTGTATAAGCAATTCATTATTGGAAAATACTTGAAATAAGAATGCTAGAACATATATCTGAAGTGAAGTCATGGAACAATTTTGTCCAGAGTCCTATGATTTTATTTTCTTGGTTACCATTTCAACAAAAGTTTCCTTCACAAATAGTGTAAAAGAGCCTCTTGACATAATTCTCTTTTAATGCATGTGGATGTATACAAGTGTGTGTGCTCATGTGTAGACAAGTGTGTGTGTTCATGTGTAGACAAGTGTGTGTGCTCATGTGTATGCATGTGCATGAATATAGAGTGCCCATGGCAACCAGAGGACAATGTCTGATGTCACTCTCAGGACGCTTTTCAACTCCTCTGAAGAAAGAGTATCTGATAGGTCTGTAGCTCACCAAGTAGGCTAGTCTAACTAGAAAATTAACTCTAGAAATCCCCCTGCCTTTGCCTATCCCAGTGCTGAAGACTTTAGGAGCATGCCACCACCCTCAGCATATTGTATGTGAATTCTGGGGATCAAATTCAAGTCCTCAAACTTCAGAAGCAAGTTCTTTACCCACTGAGCCATCACCGCAGTTCTCATAACACAATTCTCATTCCTACTCAGATTTATAATGGAGCGTTTTTATATCAAAATAAGTCCTGAGATTTGTAAATTAGGATTATAATTTTTAAAGCTAGGAGTATGTACAGAGTAGAACAAGAAAAACATTTAAGAACTACCCAGGAGCATTGTAGGGTACAATTTTGCTTTTCTGAATTAAAAGGTATCAACACACATGGAATGAAGTTTTAGTGAAACAAATAGACCACAGGCTGTTAACTTTGTTTTACACTTGACAGTGTTGCAAATGCATGTAAGGCATGCTCCTTCCCATCTTAAGAAGCAGACACTCTTGCCGTTGTTTAAGAGTGTCTTCAACCTGATACCCAAGGGAAACTAGCTCTCAGGAAGACAACAGTCTTCTGTTTCCACAGACATCGACTGCCGTTTTAACAACACAATTGTATTTGAAATAATTGGAAAATAAGATTTAGAACTGCCAGTGGCTACTCACCACTCCTGGCTCACAGTTGTTATAGCAATGCTGGGAAGCGTTGTCAAAGGTAGAGTGGTTGGCCTGGAAATGCCATCTCCCTCGGGGGTCCTTGCCCTTTCACTCTGTCTCTGGGACAACGGTGGCAGCTGTAAGTTTCCTGAACAGCACCTTCTGCCCCTCCAGAGGTCAATTCCAAGGGTGTAACTGGAGGAACTATAGGATTTACTCAAGCTGCATTCAAAATAGTCTTTAACATTCTGGAGGAAACAAAGAGAAAGAAAACAAGAAAAAAAGGATGAAACTCATGTCTAAATGGCAGAGTTAGATAAGAGCCTAAATGGTCCAGCTGTCGCTGAGGAAGCCCAGATTCGTTATCTCACAATGATAAGCTGATGTCTGAAGCCAACAAGCAAGACTGGTGGGGTGGGAGGGGCTGGTTTCTACCTTTTAGTACAAACCTATCAGTTGTACATTCTTAGAAATCTTTAGATTCAAGGGTGATGTTTACCAGGAGTAACATATGGATTAGAAGAATCCCCCCTTTTTTTTTAGATATGTTTATTTATTATGTATACAGTGTTCTGCCTGCATGTGTCACAGACGGCCAGAAGATGGAACCAGATCTCATTACAGATGGTTCTGAGCCACCATGTGGTTGCTGGGAATTGAACTCAGAACCTCTGGAAGAGCAGCCAGTGCCCTTAACCTCTGAACCATCTCTCAAGTCCAGAACATCCTCTCTCTCTCTCTCTCTCTCTCTCTCTCTCTCTCTCTCTCTCTCTCTGTTAAAATGATGAAATTTGCTAAATTGGTAATATATTTTAGAAAACAATTTATCATTCTGTTATATGCTAATAAGCTCTAAATAAAGAAATATGAAATTCCATATTCAGTGTTTTAAAGTAATCTGAGTGTTTTTTCACTAGAGTCAGCTAACTGTCCCTGTTCCTATGTTCAAACATCACGGCTGGTGATGATGCTGTTTTGCTATTACTGAATTCTGCAAGAGTTCAGATAGAAGATACACATCATCCAATCCTGAGGAACCCTATTCAAGTCCATGCTGAGCGCGGACACGAATGGAATACAAGTGACAGGACAAAAGCATTCTGATAACAAGTAAGAGTCTCTCTTTCTTCCCATTCCTCTGTGTGACCATGGTTCCTGTTATTGCTGGGAGTGGAAATCCCACATGAGTGTCTGCCTGGTACACTGTTCTTATCAGCCCAAATACAGACAGTGTTGCCACACTGCCATGGCCACTGAGATCAACCAGCAAAAGCTGCAACTTTTACTCCTCCAATGAAGCTCCTGTCACAGGGCCAAGGCTGCTCAACTGATAATCATTCTGTGGCCCTGAAAACACTGGTCACACCAAAATATTACCTGGAGTTTCAGCAAATATATGATGCGCATTATCCCAGTCTCACACTGTGCTACATAAGAAGGCTTCCTTGGTAGAAAAGCACAGTATCTCACTTCACAGATTCTCTGTCCTATTGGTAAACATGTACATGGTCTACACAAGACCATGTTCTTGATTCTCAGATATGCTAGACAAGTGCTCTACCACTGTGCTATATCCCCAATATCTCTTTTAAAAATCTTTATTTTTATTTATGTGTACATGTCTGTTGGGGGGTGCCAGTAGAGGTCAGATGAGGACACTGGATCCTCTGGAACTGGAGTTACAGGTGGCTCTAAGTGGCCTGATACAGGTGCCAGAAACCAAGCTTAAGTCTTGTCTGATAGAGGAGCAAGCACTCTTAACTGATGAGTGGAATCTCCGGCCTCCTCAATCTCTTATTACTTTTTATTTTGAGGTAAGGTTCACTAAGTTACCCAGGCTGCTCTTGAACTCAGAGCACAGCCCAGGCTGGCCTTGAAGGTGTCATCCTGCCCCAGCATCCTGATCAGATCCAAAAGATAAATCCATATTCTGATGACAAATCTGGGCAAGAAATGATGTGGCAATTTTCAGGAGCTCCACTCTCTCTACTTTGAAATGGAGTATTATCATGTTTTCTTATATTTGACATGTAATATTGAAATGCCATCTATTTAAAATTCAACATAAGCACTACCTGGTGATGGGAAATTGACACAATCTAGAATCTTTCAGAGTGTGAAATGCCCTAGAATGCACCACGATCAGGTTTAATGCTAAATAATTAGTTGCATACATTATAACTCTAGTGCTTGCTGCATCCTAGGGGTGGTGTGTGTGTGTGTGTGTGTGTGTGTGTGTGTGTGTGTGTGTGTGTCAGAGAGAGAGAGAGAGAGAGAGAGAGAGAGAGAGAGAGAGAGCTTAGAGACAGAAAGAAAACCTGACATATATATATATATATATATAATATATATATATATATATATTAAAATACTTAAGAGCTCCTTAAAGAGACAGAATTACAAAATCTTAGTGAACACTGAAGGTGAATATATAAAAGGCCAGAAATCCTACATCCAGCAAAAATATGCATGTAAAGAAAATCAGTTTTCTAGAAGGCAAGGTCTCAACTATACATAAGAAACACTGCCCTAAGGTAAATAGATAAAGACACCATTTAGTTAAATTGCCAAACACCAGGGCTTTCTGATTAAGTATAGAGTATTTTTCTCTTTAGGAGAAGTAAACATTACCAACCAGGTTTGACAGCAGTAAATGGACTAAATGGATTCTTGATGCTTTCCACTGGATAGATAACAAAGTCATACCTAACACACACACACACACACACACACACACACACACACACACACACACACACATCTTCCACATAGTGCTGGAGAGCTTTTGTCAACTCAGCATTGGTTGGGTCATCTGGAAAGAGGGGGCCTCTGTCAGACTGGCTGGTGGGAAAGTCTGTGGAACATTTTCTTAATTAATGAGGAAGGGTTCATTCCGCTATGGGCAGTGACATCCTTGCCCTAGTAGTCCTCAGTTGTGTAAGAAAGCAAGTTGAACAGACCACAGGAATAAGCTAGGAAGCAGCATTTCTCCATAGTCTCTGCTTCAGTTCCTGACTCCAGTGCCTGACTTCCCTTCACAGTGGACCGTGATCAGAACACATAAGCTAAATAAGCACTTTCCCCCCAAGTTGCTTTCTGCTATGCTCTTTATCAGAGCAAATTAAATGCAAGTTGGATAGAAATTTGTACCTAGATCATGAGGTATTGCTATACCAGACCAGAGCATGCAGTTTGGGGAGGATTATGGAAGTGTTTGGAACTTGGGGCTAGAAAAGCCATTAGTCTTTAGAGCTTAATAGGCTGTTTTGTGGGAGCTTGGAAGATAAGAATGCTGAAAACAATGGAGATGGTGAAGGCCTGGCTTGTAAATCTTCAGAGGGAAATTTGAGAGTCCCTCAAACACTGTATCGGAGCTGTTGATGGGATATTTTATATCAGAATCTGTGGTTTCTGGTCAGCTCAGGTTGAAGAATCATCTGTGATTAACGAGAGACAAAAACCATGGGAATGAAACCTTTGCTTTACTGGGACAGTTGATGCTGGTTAGCTGGAGATGAACGATCAGTCAGCTATAACTAAGAAGAGACCAGCATCACTGAGTTGAAACCCCCCCGGGGAGTACTTCTTTAGGGTCAGCATATAGACTGTCCCAATAGAGCCAAGACTGCATCTAATGCTGGCAGTTGAACTTGGTAATGTTAGGAGTCTCCATGTTTTACTTGGGTTGTGGCATGAGACCCTCAAGAATGAAACAGCACTGGAGAGTAGCTGAGGCTTGGCACTATGAGTGGTCAGGAGAGGCGTGCTAAGTGTGCAGCCTCTGCTGCAATGGAAACCCCAAGATTGTGGGAAGAGACTGAACTTGGCATCACATTGAAGGGCTGGGGTCGCTGAAGAGGGGCCTGGCAAGACTTTTGGTGACATGCACCCTCTGTTGCAGTGGCGATCACAAGATAGTTGAGGTGCCATGGCTGTGGGATGACCGCCAAGTACAGCAGAAAGTATGGAATGGAGACAGCCTGAGCCTATGAGACAAGTTGTGTGTGCTGTGGATGGCAGAGCCTGGAAAGTGGAGGTGCCCAATTCCTTGGGAGCCCAGAAGACCTTGAGTAAATACCAGATGCAGGAAACTGACTTATAGGATTTGATTTATGGTTCTGGGTGCTGGCTTTGCTTTGATTGAATTGCAGCAGTGCTCTGGTTCTTCCTTCTTGGAATAAGAAGTATAAAACCTCTTAAATTTTATTTTGTAGGAGTCTACAGCTCACAGGCTTTGGATTTGTAGACAGACCATGGATTTTCTTAAAGAGACTGAACATTGTAAAAGTCATGAAACTTGTAAAAGTTGGAATGTGGTCTACATTTTGATATTGACATTAACATGAGATCTTGGGGGGATGAAGGAAAGAGGTTATGGTTTAATAGTGGTGTATGTGTGTTGAGTTGACAAGGGGTCTCTTAGGATTACCACGTGCGCTCAGAGATGAACTATAGTCCGTGATGGTAAGACTTCTTTATTCAGGTAAACACCAGAGCAAAACGCAAGCCAGAGAGAGCTTACAGGAACCAAGATAGCGTGGCCAGAGAGAAGGGGCCAGGGCCTCCATGTGCAGTCCTTAAGAACCTTCCCTTACGTCACCCCGACTTCCCTTCACCCCACCCTTATGGGCGAGTCCCGGGTCCACCTGGCACCTGTCTGGGTTGCCATTCGGCGGGGCTAGGGTGTCTCCCAACAGTTGTGCTGGTTAGTTTTGTGGTTAACGTGGCACAAGCTCAGGCCATCTGGGAAGAAAAAAAACTCAATTGAAAAAATGCTTCCATATGACTGGCCTACAGTCTTTTCTTGATTAATGATTGATGTGGAAGGGCCTAGTCCATTGTGGGTGGTACCACCTCTGGGCAGGTGGTCCTGGCTTTTATAAGAAAGCAGCTGATCAAGTCAGTAAGCAATGTTCCATCGTGGCTTCCCCTTCAGTTCCCGCCTCCAGGTTCCTGCCCTGACTTCTCTTCATGATGGACTGTGGTCAGGAAATGCAAGCCAAATAAACCCTTTCCTCCCCAACTTGCTTTTGGTCATACTCTTTATCACAGCAATAAAAAGCAAACTAGGACCCACACTACCTTACCAACAAGCTAAGAACTTACAGTTTTTTAGTCATTCTTTGAATTGAAAGATTTTGCTTTAGAATCCCTTGGTGAGTGTGAAAACATATCACCATAAAAGAACATAATGAACAGTTTTTCAGAAACTAAATTAAATGCAGAAAACAGTATTATTCTCAAAACAATCAGAAACAATATATGCAGAGCTATTTATAATTACACCAAATTCTGTATTTATAATTTATAGACTGTTCCTCTACCCAAATTACTAGTAACCTCAAAATTGAATTTGGTACTTCTCAATAGATGAACTTATGATTTGTACCTGATTTTCCTATTTTTAGCCATCATAATTCTGACCAGCTCTGATGCTACTCATAAATCAACTATTTTGGGGGGAAGGAACATTAATTTTAATGTTATCTCCAGTAATCATAATTTTATATTTCTTATCAAAATTCATACTTTCCTAAAGTTACCTTATGTCTGAATAATGCTTGAAGAAATAACTGCTTTTGAATTCTTCTCATATTCCTGAATAATTACTTATTTAAAAGTCATTATTCTTGCCAGCAAAATTACAGAAGTTATCCCAAAGAAAAAGCTAAATTTCCCTCTCAAGGCAGAGGGCAAGGGACTGATCTGTGTCTCCATCTTATTTCAAAGTCAAGTCAGAACTACTGAAACACCCAGGGTGGGCATAGTGCTGCCTCAGCAACGTTTCACTGCTGCCTGGTGTTTGGTCTGTCATCTGATTCGTCAGTTTTGAAGTGTTTCTAGTTTTTTCAGTTCTCCATTTATACTCATGGTTAGAGTATGCATAAGGTCTCCCTGGAACACACAATGTGCTTGCATTCACATTCACTTTATACCACTGGCCAGTTGCTCAGATCATATGATGTCAGAGCTGGAGGTTATGAAAAGCACCAAGTGACATTCAGGTCCCCCATCAAAGCTAAATGTCATGGTATTCCATGAGACAATAATAAAGAGTGTGTCTTTGAGAAATTTGGTTTATCATAAGCAGTCATCACCAATTACAAGAGCAGTTTGTCTAAAGGAAACCTCAACCACTCTTATTCATTGCTTTCTCTTCTTTGAAATGCCTTCATGTCCACGATTAGAAGCATGGAACTGTAACTGGGGTGTCAGTGTGGAGGTCTGACCTTTGGTTCTAATACACACACATAAGTGGTGTGTGTGTGTGTGTGTGTGTGTGTGTGTGTGTGTGTGTGTGTGTGTTAGAGAGAGAGAGAGAGAGAAAGAGAGAGAGAAAGAGAGAGAGAGGGAGAGAGAAAGACTGAGAGAGAGAAAGAGAGAGAGGTGGTATGCATATATGGACACATTGAACTGTATGTCTTACATAATTTATATTTCTATATGTATATGAAGTTATCTTTCCCTCTTTTTTCACCTATACACATAGTTACAGGTTCTTAGTCTTCAGTCATATTCCTCTTTCCTCCTCCTATGACCTGAAGCTCCCTCCTACCTTTTAATCTCTTTGGTCATGATTAATTTCAATGTTCAGTACTTAGATTGCACATAAGTAAGTCTCACCTCTATAATGCAATTTTCAAATACAAAACAATGAACACATACACAAGAGTTATTGTCACCTGTTGTATGTCTAGTACATTTGGAGTGTATAAAGACACAACCGTAGTTATTCATTCATGTATTCCCACAGCCCCAAGCATAGTGTCTTGCCTGAACTAAAGGTCTTACTAAAGATCTTTTCACTTACTCTTCTCCCCTTACCAAAAATTCTTCCCCAAGATCTTTTTATCCCATTTTCCCACTGCTTACACATCTTCTCCTCACATGGTCCGGACATAAATCCTCTACTTTTACAATCATTCTTTGTCCCCCCCATTGACTTGTTTATAGCCTTCGCCACTACGGGGATTGTTTGCAGTTCATTAACTTATTTCCACCTTCCTTCTGGAGAGTAAGGCCAAAGTAGACAAGAACTTGTGCTATTTGTTGCTGAATCTCCCTTGAGAACCCAGTCATATTTGACACACAATGTGTATAATGTATATGTGGTATGGGGTAGATATTTAAATTATTTAATAAACATTTGATAAGTTAAAGTAAAATATACCAAACTGTATCTGATTTAAGAGTAAAGGCTTAATTTAAGAATGTGATGCATAAAATATACATTTCTGTTGTTTCAGTGAGACAGGGGAGACTGGGAAACAACACGATGTGTGTTGTGGCTGACGGCCTGAGTGTCAGAGGGGAAGTACTACCTTGGCTGGCACTGTCCTTCAGAAATGAGGTCAGCTTGGAATTCAAATGTAAATTTGAATTGTAAAATGTAAAAAATTCAAATTTAAATTTCCTGGGAGTTATATTTAAAGGAAATAAAAATTGCCTTTAACAAGTCAGTTTAATATACCTAAAATGTTACCATTTTAACATGTATTTTATATTAAAATTATTGATGAAATACTTTTCTTTTCTTAATATTTACATGTACATAGATCCACAGTCTGATGACTAGCTTGTTCACAGCTCACATCCATCCAGGCTAGTGACAGGTGGTAAAAGACTGCCACGCTGGACACATAAAACCTGTGTACTATTTACCCACTGTGGTTCTGATGGCGTTGATAATAAATGACCAACTGCCTTCTTTTCTGCATATTTTTACAAGTGGATGTAAAACTCTTTTAACTGTGGCAACTTCCCTTATTTCCTTAGAGATAATCAGCATTATTTCTCTAAAAATATAATAAAAAAAGAAAAAATGTTTTGATGGTTAATAAGTGTTAACTTGATGGAATCTAAAATCATCCAGCAAAACAAGCCTCTGGGTGTGTCTGTGAGGAATTATCTGAATTACAGTGATTGGTGGGGGCACCCTAAAAGTGAGAAGAACCATTCTGTGGGTTGCAATCCTGGATTTAAAAAAAAAAAAAAAAAAAAAAAAAAGGAGGAGAACTAGCTAATCACCAACTTTCATCTGTTTCCCGATTGTGGACACAATGCGACCAGCTGCCTCAGACTCCCACCGCCACACCATCCTTGCCCACCATGATCACTAATGAAAATAAATCTTTCCATCCTCAAGTTGCTTTGTCAGACATTCTGCAACTGAAACGAGGAAAGTAACTATTAAAATGGTTTGTCTATCAGTCAGGAACACTGCTCCATTTTATCCTTTAAAACAAATTAGAACGTTAAAATAAATGGTACAAAATTGTATTAAGGGGTACCGCCAAATTTCTTTTTAAGAAAAAAGTGTTTTCCATTCCAAAAGTTTCCCTGTAGGCATTCTAAGCAGAGCACAGCTATCTAAATATAACCGTCCATCACCAGTGTAAGAAATGAAATATAAAAGGTAAGTTTATTTGTGACTGAGAGCCAAAGACCCAAGAAGAGGAGCAGTACACCACAGGAGGGGCTGGTGAAAAGGATAACCCGTGACCATGCGACACTACCCTGTTATCCCTTTCTGGTATAATGGAGTTGATATCCAGTTCCCTATTCTACTCAGATGCCTTGTATTTAAAACAAGAGTAAGAGTGGGGAGACATCTGAAAGCCTGGGAAAGCCCCCAAGATATGATTTTTATACCAATTAGAAATAAATTCTTATACAAGCTTTCCTTCAACCTATAAAATAGGAATTCAAAGGTAAAAACAAGTCACAATACCACAGCAAAGTCCCTGTTCCTCTGGCTTTTTTACAGAAAGCAAAAGAACTCACTGATTTTTTCCCTCTCCTCTCTACCTTTCCTTTTGCACATCTGATTAGTGATATATAATTTTATATCAATTTTAAAGACTAATTGGATAAGGATGTGCCATGAAAGACCAATGAAGGAGTTTTGGTTGACAGCAAGAAGGTAAACAGTATCAGCTGACCAGAACCAACACTGTGAAGACTGTATGGTTATAGACTTCAAATGACTTAGAGTCAAGCTTCTCAGCCATGATGGACATTCTGCGATAATTTTTAAACAGTGAGACTAACAAATCTGAGTTGTGACCTGAAACTCTGCCTTTCTGAAGCTCATGTTGCTGGTCTGAAGAATACTCATGAGCACAGGGCCTAGTGAGTGTGGACAAAACACACCCTTCTCAGTGCTAATGACTCTACCATAAGAAGTGACTTTCAGGAGTTTGCTGCACATGACTAAAAGTATGTGAGGTCATGGTGGATGACAGAACAGTGTACAAAGATGAATCAACCCATCTACACATGGCAAAAAGAGAATTATTCCTGCTATCCATTTCACAGAGTGCTGGGTTCAGGTCATCAGAACATGAAGTCACAGAGTGACAGTATGAAACCCCTTCTCTGCCTGGAGGAGCTTATTTACTGAACAAAGTGCAGGCTTGTGGCAGCTGTCCCTGACACTACTTACATCATCTGCAGTTACCGTCATCACACTCCGGCTCTTCTTCATCATAGCTGTGGGAAACAGCTCCTCTGGGGACTTCTGCTTTTCAGTACAGCTTTGCTGACTGATGATTAGACCTGGGGGATTAAAAACACAAATGAAAACTCAGCTCTGTATCCATAGTTAAATAAAAGCACGTGATGCATTCTTTCAACCAACTCAGGATGCGTACAGTTCACATACACAAGCAAGTACCACAATTTAGAAGCCAGTTAAACCTCATGTCCTGAAAAGACAGACTGAAAACATACAAGAAGCCAAAAAACTGACACAAAGATATTCATAAAAATAGAATAAGAATAGGAGGTAGCAATTATACTCCCTGGACACCAATGATCATAAAGAGTATGAAAACATTACACAACCAAATATAGTGTACACATCCATAGTCCCAGCACTCAAAGGTTCTAGGCCAGTCTGAACTACAAGGTAAAGTCTTGTCTCAAAATATTAATTACATTAGTATTTATCTGTTTAAGTCTTTATAACTCAAAAAGTACTCTCCCAGCTGTGAGTTGGTGACTCATGCCTTTAATCCCAGCACTCGGGAGGCAGAAGCAGGCAGAACTCTGTGAGTTCAAGGCCAGCGTGGTCTACAGAGCGAGTTCCAGGACAACCTTCAAAGCAATAGAGAAACCTTGTCTAAAAAATAGATACTCTCCCATAAAATATTTCATGCTATTATTATAAGGTATAAGACATTACTATCATGTTTTAAGAATGGTCAGGCAGCTTGGTGGTAAAGTGCTTGAAAGAGAGATGAAGAGAGGGATTGGCTCATGCTTTTTTGCCTAATGAGAGAACAAAGTGTCAGAAAAATTATTTGACCTGAGTAAAATAGCAAAATCATGCAAGAATCAAAATCTAAAGACTATGACCCCCTGGTACTTTCCAAAGAAAGCAATCTAATACAAACCACGGTACAGGAGGAAATGCAAACTTAAGAGAATAAAACAATCTCTATCTTCACCATCAGCTTCAGCTCCTCACCATAGAAATCACTCAAGCAGTAAGTGTCACGGGTTCAGTAAACAATACTTGGAAAGAGTGGGACTTCCTGGCTTATGTCACATCAGGTCATTTGTGGTAGACATGATTCATTTCATGACATTTATCTAGGTAGGTCACCGGAAGAAACCCAGAACCTCAGTATCACTAACATTTAAGGGTATACCTAATTCTACATGTTCCAGAAGGAAGCCAGCCACTTCACAAGCCAGGCTTGTGAAGACTGCTGAAAGAGGCATGAATATAAAGTCCAGTCACACAACAGATGACAAGAGAATGCAAGGAATTCTGATTCTGCAGAACTTAACCAAAAACAGATGTGTTTTTAAAAAAAGAAAGGAAGGAAGGAAAAAGAAAGACTAAGAAGAGCCCAGAAGTGTCCACCATGAGATCTTGGCTTCAAAATGCTGCCTATTGTTGCTGAGCTCAAGACCTCCTGTCTGGTTTTTCACTCTATACATTTCATCTCTTGCTATATGCTTGATGTGAAAACCTGGCTTCTCTACCATGAAGATACAGATTAAAAGCATGATAGTACTGCTGCTACGTGAGTAGGAATACTAAGTAGTGGTATTGTACAGTCACCCAGGAAACCAGAGTTGAATTCCTAACACATAATTTGACTATATTATGCAGGAATTGACAGTGAAACTGATGCTGCAGATAGGAAGTGGGGGAGAAAGAAGCTTTGCCTTTGTAGGTGTGCAAGAGAGGAAACCCTACAGACACTTAGGTGTTTGATTCAATATGCTGAGGAAAAGAATTCCCTCTGTCTACAGCAATAAATAAATAAATTCTCTACTCCTCTCATGCAAACCAAACAGCAGCAGGCTAAGTTTATGGTTTGATTGTAAGAGGCAGCTTGAAGCCGAACAAAAATCGGCAAGGAAAGATCTTACACTGTGGAGTTTTAGTCTATCTGACAGTCCTACAGAGCTTACCAGAAACAAACAAAACATTCATACTCCTAAGCTAAAACACTAGTTAAATTTAGGCCTAAATTCAAGATAGAGGACTTGTTCATACTCAATATATCAAAGTCTGTGAAAATGTTAACACAGCAAGAATATTAAAAGGTTATGTAAAATGCTAACAGTATGAACTAGGTAAGGGTTACAGGTGGTTTTCTTGATGTTGCATGGTGAGAAGAATATGTCTAATGGAGATAGTACAGAATAATATATTGTTCAAAATATAAAAGAATACCCCCAGTGCCATGATATATGAAAGATAAAATATTAATAGATAAATGAGATTGTCGATGGGTAATAGATAGATAAATAGACTCATAGATAATAGAAACATGATAGATAAGGTATATAGATGGGAAATCGATAGATGATCCATAGATGATAGGTGACTGATAAAAAGAATGATTGATTAATGATATTAGTTATATAGATGATAAATCAGAATTTAATGTTAAGATTACAGCATATATGGTTGGAGATATGATAAGAAAACTTACAGACAGAAGATAAAATGCTTCAAGAAATGCTCTTTTGAGGAACAAGAGTACTTTTGTCAGGATGTCACTGTGGAAACAAATTTTATGTATTTGAATTATTTGAATGTTAGAATTTGGAGTACATATTTATGTACCTTTCACAATATAGTCACCTAGCAAGGAAACAGCAAGACTGCAAATTACATGGCAATTTACCAAATTACAAAAAAGTCAAGACGTTACATTTTTTTTTCAAGGCACATAGGAGAAATATATTTTGGGGGACATGTTCCTCATCTGACTGTCCTGGTCCACTCTTCCTTTTCTCATTCCTACACAGTTACTGCAGGAATGCTGTCTGTGGTCTCTGTGGACTACTGACTCTGGGATTCCTTCAACCTGTGGAAAGCAGTCATGGAGACAGAGACCAGAGGGCAGGAAGAAAGGGAGGTTCCTTGTGTTGGCCACAGCACAGTGATGGCCATAACACTCTGATCTAAGGACAGAACAGGAAGCAGTTCCCACAGCTGCTAGTTTCAAGGTATCCCAATGGCTATGTTTTTTGTAAATAGTATTGCAATGATATCTTTTGTACTGCCAGTGGGAATACAGCCTATTTCCCTCTAGTGTTCTGACTGATAGAGGTTTGCTCTCAAAACTTTGCATGGCCTGGGAACATTCTAAAATACCCCCACCCCTCCCCCTTGTCCCCTTGTGCATAAGTCGTCACTCTGTGTTAATAGGCAGGCTCTGAACAGATATTGTTCAAGAAATAAATGAGCAAAATCTATCTATGTGTGACTTTAGTTCTCTCATGATGGCTCTGCAGCTCAGTTGTCTCATGTGACTTTCAGGAAGCAGGAATGCTTTCATGTTCTCTCTCATGGGTAGTGATTTTGATTCTGTTCTGGAATTTTCATAGAAGATGGAAATTTTATGTTTCTGAGTGTCAGTGTCTACTGCCTTTCAACTAGGATGATCCAGTTTGAAGGTTCCCCTTTCACCACTTCACCGTTCATGTACGTGGCTCCAGCCTTCTCAGGTGAACAGTCAAATGAAACAAGCACATTTATCAAGTAAAGAAGTCAAGCATCTCTAACTGAACTTGCCCAAAGTCACACATTCTTCTGGTTAGGACCAAAATTCTACTTCTAAGTATGTTTTCCTCAGATGTAGAATCTAGCAAAAGATAAGACATAAAAGTAAAAGGGTGACCAAAAGGAAAAAGGAAGAGGACAGGGGAGAGAGGAAGGGCTATGAGAGAAGGTGATGGAGTCAATACGATAAAACTATATTTACATGGACTCATTTTCAAACTCTGTCGGCCTAACTGGAGGCAAACGACACCAACACCCAACAGCAAAATGTCATGTATGATTCCCACCTTCATGTCAGAGTGAAAGCCATTATCTCTTGCAATTGACACATACTAATAACCTTGTCTAAATAAATAAAAAGCAAGCCTCTCACTGTAAGCTGACCGGATCTTGCTAACATCATTTCAAAGTGAGGCATGTGAGATGATGCTTTATGTTTTTATTTTGTCCAGTGTTGTAAATTAAAGTTATCAATTTTGAGTACATTAGTATGTTTAATAGTGTAATAACATACAGGGATGGTTTAGAAAGACACTGATAGTTTTACATGCCTTGGATTTGAAGTAAATATTACAAATAATGGGCTGGATTCTCTTCATTTGAGATTATTCTTCAATTATGACATTTATGTCTCAATAAACATTCCACTATATGCTTCAAAAAAAAGCAAAATTCTGAAACTAAAATTAAAAATGAGTTTGGCAGGTATGGTGGCACAAGTCGGCAATCCCAGCCAGCACTTGGAAAGTGGAGACAAAAGGATCAAGAATTCAAGGCCAGTCTCAGCTACATTCCAAGTTCAAAGCAGGCCAACCTGGTCTACATCATGAACTCCTGTCTTAAACTACAACAACATGTATACATATATGTATATACAGTATTTCTGAGTTTCCATGATGATGACTCTAAAAATTCTCTATTTGTGACACATTTTAAAATAACTTCTCCGTATATTTCACCATTTAAAAAGTTCTTTGAAACTAGTCCATTTCCTTCACGGCATTCTTGGAGCTTCAGGGAATGAGGTATTGTTTACATAACTGGCCTCTTGCCCCTGTACTTTTTCTCCACAGAGCTTCAAAGGCTACAGTGAGTGAAGGGGTGCTGGCTACCTAGCAGCACTGTGAATTTGACTTTGCCACATTAGTGACTTTGCCACTAATGAGTAAAGACTGGGATTTTGATAGACAATGACAGTCATTTTAAAACTATCAGACATTAGACCAAGTCATTCAGAAATGGGAGACAAGGCTGCTATGCAGGGTTCAGAGGAATGGTACTTTCTCTGCTTAAATGTTATCTTTTGGGGCTGGATGGAAAGGATGTTTTTAATTGCCTAATTTATTTTTCAAAAACTTTCTTGTATGATCAGTTTTTTGAAGTCCATACAAGGATATATTTTCCAAGTGGTTTTCTTACACAGGACTCCTTTAAGATTAAGCTTTTTGAACAAAAATGTGATCACTGTTTGCCTTTGAACACGTCTTGCTGAACATTACCTAGCATCTGCATAATCCTGACTTGAAACACCTGATGAACAAAACTTTTATAATAATTTTCTGCCTTTTGCTTTTTTTCATTCCTTTTCCAGACACACACACACACACACACACACACACACACACACACACACACACACACCTTTTAGTCCTATGGCAGAAAACATGAACACTCCTAAGAAGTATTATTGTGTCAGAAAAACACTGTAACTCTGGTAAATGATCTGTTGTGACTGTTAACTTTGCACAAATTCTACCATTTTCTTTAAAAAAAAACAAGTTTTATTTCTTTTTTTCAGCCATCTTTAGGTCCAGTCACAAAGTAAGGAGACATGATAATACTATATTGTCATTATCTCCAGGACAGCTTTCTAAATTGATTATTTCCCCCAAACTGTGCTCCACCCACTGTGGCCACATAGGGGACGGAGGAAAAACACAACTGTGACTGACCCCACTGCAATTCCTTGGCCTGAACAGACCTGGCATTGAAGTCCAAGAAGGACTTGGCATTTTTTCTGCCCCCACTCCTTCTCTTTAGAGGGTACAGTATTATTTAGGTTGACAAGGAATGACTGTTAGTAGTGTAATGGATACAAGCTAAACAGGCAAACCCCTAATGAAAATGTTAGGGGGAAATTTAGGCTCTGTTCTAGTCATCCTGTCTTGTGGGTGGAGATGGTCACTTCATTTTTTAATCACTGTTTTGTTCTATCTTGTTTATCTTAAATACCTTTAATTTATTTAATATCCATTGTTTAGATCTTTTCCATTTTGAGTACTTGTCAGTTGCTAGTATTTATGTGTACCATGAGTGTGGTTAGAATGTTTTATTTGCAGTAAAATGATCTCCAAAGATTTCCTTTTGAAAACACTTTTTCCTCATCTTTAATTTTTACATTCCCATCTTACTAAATATTAAGTGTTCTTTGATAATTTTGGTGCTCATGTGTTTTAGGGACAAAAGTGAAACGAATCTGTTATTACATCAGAATGTTTGTTTTCAACTCATGGGTCAAATGTGCCTTAATAATTTGTTTTCATTTAGATTTCAAACAGTTGATAGATTTGCCGTTTTTTAATATACATCATTGGAGATATGCTTATTTGTAATGTATTGCACATTTGAACAAATAAACCAGTGGAGAGAAAAAATCTTATCTTTTATTCTGGAGATGATGTGCAAAAAGATATTGCTTCATTGTGTTGTTGGTTTATGTAACCTTCTGAACTTGGCAGAACTCTGACAGAAATGAACTTGTTTTAATTTTACTCAGATACCACTTTCCATATGCAATGTCAAGTCTCTTTCCTGTCCCCACACAAAGCTCAGTCTGAGTCTACAACACCCCCTCCCACCACCTCATCACTGCCTCCTCTCACTTCCCTTCCTTCCCCAGCTCAGCAGCTGCTGTGTACAGCTTACAGTGTGAAGGTGGGAGTCCTTCCTCCTTCCCCTTCTGTCTCCACTCTTCCACATGTGACAGAGCAGAATCAATGACAAGGGCAAAAGTCTCCTTTAATCCCCTAACTGGACCCCTGACAAAGTCACAGTGCATTCATGCCTTCTCCAGGGTGGTGTGCAAATGTCAGTTCCCTGGGAATGAATAGGAGCTTTTGCATAAGGAAAAAATCATGACCCATCTTCCTGGTCCCCACCCTACTGGTTTATTTTAAACTCTTAACTGGCACATTGCCCTTGCCTCAACATCTACTCTCTGGATAGAAGTAATGGCATGGTGGTGTGGTGCAAATACCACTTAACCCAGGGTAGGAGCTAAAGGTCTAAGCTTCTTTGCAGTTATTCCCTAGTCACCTCTCTCTATCTTTCATTTCTCTCTCTTCTTCCCTCTCTTATTCCCCTGCCCAAGGATGCATCAAGAGAGCAGTCAGAAGTCTCCTGCGTTATGTGCCTAGTTAAGAAATAAGATGCATCGGGCTTCAGTCAGTGTCTTTCAGCTTCAAGCAGAACATGATAGACTCTACTGTGTGATACTGAGATGCCACAGACCACACAAGGGAGCTTCTCTTCACAGCTGGCTGCCTCAGGCATTGGAACTCTGCTCACTGGTAGACAACCAGAAGAGAGCTGGGAGGAGGGAAGTACTTCCTCCTCCTGTGAGCACTCCTTCTAGGTGAGGTAGAATCAGTCCTATGACACCTCTCATCAGAATCTGGTGACCCATTTTACAGCCATGTTTTGATGAGCCCCACTCCTGCACTGGTACCCTCCGCTGCCCTCCTAGACTCCTGTCACACCACCATCTGCTTTCCTCCCTCAGTCCTAGAAATGCTAGCTGCTTCTTACATCTAGCAAAACTTTGGGCTACCTAATGGCTCCATTATATTTTCATTATCTAAAAGCTTTATAAACAGTGTATTGATTTAAGCTCTTTCATTTTCCTAGCTGAAATAGAAGCATACTTCACTTTACTGAAGACACCTCCACCCCTTTCTAGAAGTGGTTGTTCATTTTCAGTAGACCAGTAGCTCGCTTCTCAAATATTTGTCACATCCCCTCCAGTCTCCACCCAGAGTCTGTTTAGAAGAGGATTGAGGGATTGCCAGGGTTATGACTGGCATCAGTACCCACTGGACCAGAAAGATGTGTCAGACCACATTTCTATATAGCACCTCTTAGCTGATGTGGAATGTCTTTGTGGTCTATGCTGTGGCTATGACATGTCTTCGTGGTCCATGCTGTGGCTCTTTCTAGCTTAATGTCCTACTCAGCAGTGTCATATAGGGAAGCATCCACAGAAGAGATAGATAATAAAACAAGGGCATGGCTTTCTGCTGTTTCTTAACTCAGAAAACTAAAAATTGACTGCTGTGTGTCAGAATTTTACTGATTTATGAATTATTAATGCCAAAACTAAGTCAGTAAGTCTTAGCTTTATAAAACAATTGGCATGAAGTTAAGCTCAAAAAAAACATTTTTTTTTTTAGTTTGGGCTGACATCTAACATAGTACAAATGGGGGAAGGAATGCTGGGCACAAAAAGCCTGAATAACCATCTTCACTCCCATCTCTAAGTCCTTCTAGGAATACTCATTTACTAAACCTAAGGCTATTGGTCTCAATTGCCAGACAAAAGATTCTGAGTATAATAACTATAAACATTATGAATCTTATAGAATTCCCAATAACTAGTGAAAATAAGTAGAAACTATAAAACTAGCCCTCAAAGAGGAGAGCTGGGTAAGTTCACATTAAAATCTTCCTTTGAGTTGGCATCTACAGTCTGGATTGTTGTGTCCGCTTTCCAGGTGACTATGGAAGAGACAAACTAATCGACAAATGTGCTTTCTATTAGGAATGGCTGAGGTGAGATGATGCCATTGTAATAAAGAGTAATCAATCTTGAGAAAAATTTACAGGGAATATAGATCTGTGACGGTCTTAGTGTCATACTCCTTAATGTCAACACTCTAAAGGGTGAGGCAAAAAGATGACTGAAAATTCAAAGCAGCTGAGCTACTAGTAAGTTCCAGGCCAGCCAGGTCTATACAGCAAGATCTTGTCTCAAAACAGCAACAACAAAATGTTCAAGACTACAACAGCTTATGACAGTTACTCCCTGTTTAGAACTAACCATTTTGGGGGAGTGGAAGAATAAAGCCAACTTGCTCAATTAGGAATAACCATCAAGGATTTTATAGATTAACCACTGAAAATTCTTATGATAAGAATTGGAATTACTGGCTATGCCTTGGGAAATGATTAGCAGCACAGATAATGGCATGCTTGAATGGTATCCAAAAGCAAAGAAATTGCGCTAACTGCTGCTCCGGGCAAGCCCATCTCATGAACAAACACTTGAGAGCAAATTCTGCCATAAAAGGTTTCCTTTGTAAATTACTAGTAGGGTACAAGCTTAAAAATCAATGCCCACGTTGTCATAAAAAAGAATTTTTAGTATACAATTTATTTGGATGAATGTTAATTTCCAGGAATAACAGGACATAGAGAAAGGGACTGATCGATCCCACGTTTCTCTTTGCATCAATTATATTTAATGGATTTCTTAGAGAAATTTCTCTGCAGGAAATGCTAAGCAGAAAAGTTTTAAGGAGTTGATTTTTTTCTGTATTCTGTTAAAAAGCTTATCCACTTGTTAATATTGTATATATTAAAATAATATAACAAAACAAATTGTTTCTTAGCTATACAGGTTAAAAAAAAAAGAAACTCCAAATCTGTCATTTAGTGGGTTTTCTTTTGTGTCAGGATGTTTGGGGTAAACAACAGATGAAGGGGAGTTATGTGGGCTTACAGTTTCAGAGGTTTGAAACCCATTGTCACGTGACCGTATTACTTTGGAACTATAGTACTATAAGACATCATGGCAGGCACTTGGTGGAAGATGTATGTTAGCCTCACAGTGGTCAGAAACAAAAAAGAAAAAAAGGAAAGGGCTGGGATCTCAGTCTTTCAGCCATTAGCATACCTTTAATGGCACAGCATCCTCTAACTGGGTTCTACCTCTGGATGATTCCATCATCTCCCATTAGTACCACAGCCTAGAGACCAAGCTTTTAACACCTGAGGCTTTGGGTAATAGTTGAGATCCAAATGATAGCATTGTCATTTTCACTCTATCTGTCAAGTTCCACCTCTATCTCACATTGAAATGTGTGTTGTCTGAATATCTCCCATAGACCCATAAGTTTTAACAATTCTAGCATCACTCAAATGCCCAAGTACAAACTCTCATCTGAGACTCAAGGTGTCTCAGCTAAAAAGCGCCTATAAAAATAATTTACATAATTTCAACAAACAGTCACGTGGAAAAAAATTTCCATTCCAAAGGGGAGAATAGAAATGTAGAAGGAAAGCAGGCCCAAAACTTAGCACACGACATTTTATTTGTTTGTTTGTTTGCTTGTTTGCTCATTTTGGTTTTTGGAAACAGGTTTCGTCTGGGTAGCCCTGGCTGTCCTGGAACTGGCTCTGTAGACCATAGCGATCTGCATGTCTCTGCCTCCCTAGTGATGGGATTAAAGGCTTGCACCACCACTGCGCTGCAGCACAAGACATTTTAAATCTAGCTCAGTGGCATGACGTGAGTACCCTACGTCCTAGTTGGCTGAAGCCCACATACACTCTGGGGCTAGCCCTTCTTATTACCTGCATTTTCTATCAGGTGCTCCATTCGCTCGACATTTCTCTTTCCAAACGCGACACTGCAGCATCTGCCTCAAACTCGGAGGTCCACGCATCACTTTTTCCTGGACTGTGTGTAGGGGCTTCTGCCGTGTCACATTCTACCTAGCTTCCCAAGCCTGCCTTTAAAAGTTCCACGACCCATGAACTCTCACGCTCTGTATGCCTGAGAATCGCCAGCATTATGGGGAAAAGGTCAGGGTCTGCTGCTGCAAGACCTGTGTTTGCGCCATAGCTACGGTAGCCTCTCAGTGCCACTAAAGCTAAAAACAGGAAAGCAAAGCCCAGGAAAAATAAGTCCTTATACATCTGTGGAACACGGTGCACAAGGGCTAGCTTTTCATGTGAATGCCTTTGCAGGGAGTTTGTACCTTGCAAATTTTTGAGTTTGTCCTGGGTGAAATCCTGTGAATTCCTGTGGTACCATCAAGGTACCTCTCAAGCTATACCAACAAAATGCATGACATTTCTTTTTAAGGCCACTAATCATACTCCCTTTGGCTGCATATATAATACATATATACATATATATGTATATATAAATATATATACATATATATGTTTTATTTATTTTTATTTAAAACTGTAAGTTTTCCAAACCCATCTACTTGCTTTTGTGTTCCCAATTCTTACTGTGAATCTGGCTTTAAGTAGCCAGAAATACCCAAGCCACCAACATCATTGTGCTATATGGTGGTATATTGTTTATGATCTAATAAAGTTTGCCTGGTAATCAGAATGCAAAGCCAGCCACACTGGTTAGGCATAGAAGCTGGGCAGTGGTGGCACACACCTTTAATCCAAGGAATCGGGAGACAAAAGCAGATGGATCTCTGTGAGTCCAAGACCATCCTGGGCTACATGAGAGTCAATCAGTCTAACAGATCTCACCTTTAACCCCAGCACTAGAGAATATATAAGGAGCTCAGTGCAGTCTCAGAAGGCAGTCTAGGATTCTGAGGCATGGTGGAGAGCAATGCAATCTGGAGATGCAATCTGAGGTTTGATGGATCACCCCTATGGTCTGATCATTGGTACAGGCAAGAGCTCTGTAGTGGCTGCCCGCTTTGCTTCTCTGATCTTCAGCTTGAACCCCAACATCTGGCTCTGGGTTTTTATTATTCATGTTAGAGAGCTGCCTGAAAAATTTCTTTTTATTAATTGATCTATTAAGTTCAACATCACACAAACTTTCAGAGCATGCACAAAATGTAGTCAAGCCTGCTGAAGCTTCCATATGGTGGTCTCTTTGCCATCATCAGCAGTCTTCACAGTTTTCACTTCCTTCCGAAGATGGAAGATCAGCACCACCTTGACTGTCCATGGCCTTCATAACATTCCAAGTTCTTGCCAGAACTGCCCATGAAATGCCACTTCTAATATCCCAAGATTTCTCTAGTCTACCTCTCCAAAGTTTCCTAACTTCTTCCTGTAAACTTATCCCAAAGGCTTCTGAAACTCTTGGGCAGATGCAATGGCACTAGTGAGCTCACTTCTTGGTATCAGTTCCCTGTTTAAATTTTGTCACAGTGACAAAATTCATGAAACAAACAACTTGGAAGAAGGAAAGGTTTATTTTGCCTCACAATCTGATATTTTTAGTGCACAGTCACATGCCATAGTAGGAGCTATGTGTTCATTTCATGATAGACAGAAAGGAAGTGTGGGGAGACGGAGTCCCAGTATCCCCTCCAAAGGTACAACTTCTTTCACATACCAACCTCTCTGACTGGGTCCTGTCTTTTAAAGATTCCACTGCTTCCTAACAATACGTTGGCCTAGGAATAAGGCCTTTAGTGTGGGGGTCTTCAGGAGCCATTCCAGATCCAAACAGCTACATACAGAACAATAACAATAATGTTACAAGATCTCACAGCATCTGAGGGTTTTGACCTCTTAGTTTTCATGGTGCTGAAGTGAAGATTTGGTGAAGGAAGAATTACAGAATTTCCAGTGCTTCCTAAGAAGATCCACAGAAGGTACACAAACAGATGAAAAGCCAAATATAACCAATAAAAGAATTCATGCCACTAAGCATCTCCCTGCCTGTGCTACAATGTAAATCTAATGCTGCTCTCAGAGCCATTTAGTAATGATTATAAATCTATCAAAACTGTTTTGTTTGTTGGGCTGGAGAGATGGCTCAGCGGTTAAGAGCACTAACTGTTCTTCCAGAGGTCCTGAGTTCAATTCCCGCTAACCACATGGTGGCTCACAATCACCTTGAATGAAATCTGGTGCCCTATGCTGGCAAGCAGGGAGAAGACTGTATACATAATAAATAAAATCTTTTTAAAAAAAGGTTTTTTAAAAAACTGTTTGTGGACACCAATAAATTTCACCAACTTACAACAGAAATATAAATGGTCAAATGGTACTCATGAATCGAGGCCAACATTTCCATCCAGCAAGAACACTGAGGCTTTCTTTTTCAAAACACACATGAAATTCCACAAGTGGCAAAGAGAGACTCACCGGATTCTGTAATGCAAAGACGAATATGACATAGTCTTTGACCTTAGGAAGCCCACTGTCTAGTTTCAAAAGCAGAGAATAGATGATTATCCATTCCACAGTACTATGTCCTTGGCATGTGTCAGGATCACAGTGCATGTGAGAAGCAGTGGCAGGAAGAGACAATGGGCCCATTAGGTAAACAGATGAATGAAGGCCAGATCTACGGGAAAACATTGTGAAGGACAGCTTCACCCACGAGGCTATGATGCTTAATTAGTACCGTGACTAAATCACAGAGAAAAACAAAAATCTCTTCTCCTCCCATATCTGTTTTCTGGAGTTATCCATTTTATTACCCTTCTTGTTTGTATTCTTTGTGATTCCCTGTTATTTTAAGAAAAATGAAAATCTGGTCACTGGTTGCCTCTGTGGCTTCAGTTTCCTGCCCTGGATCCCTCTTGCTTTCCTACTTTATCCTTTTAATTCATTGATCTTTGATAAAAAGGATTTGGAGTTTACCCCGCATGCCTTTCTTCTCTTGGCACTCCTATTACAACACAGTGCTGGCCTGATTTTTCCTGCCTATCTTGTTCATCAGTCTTTGACTTTGATGCTGTTTCTTCAGTAAAGCCTTTATGAAATCCCTTTCCTGTTACATGATTTTAGCACTTTTGCTAATTCACAGTCTGTGTCACATCTATATACTTATTTTATGAATGCATAGTTTTTATGGCCTCCTAGATGTACCTATCAGGTTCTGTTAATAACTGATACCCTGCCAACAAAAGATATTTGATTGGATAAATATGATCTTCGAGCTTTGTTATAGAAGTGCTAAAGGCTTTGTCAGTTAAAGGCAGAAAGCAGAAGCAGAAGCTAGATGCCTGGTGAACAACAGTTCACAAATACTCAACACCCTTACCTTTGTGATGGGGTGCAAGCGACATTGTGACAGGCACTGTCTCCCATCACTAACAGAGTCATCTTATAAATCTATCTGCAGCTCTAACTTTAATGGTAAAAGTGCTGAAGTAAAGAAAGGGCAAATGACTCATTCAAGCTCACTGTGGTTGGCAGGGTTCACACCAGGCATTGCCTTTGTAGACAAAACCAGCTGTTACTTCCTGGGAAATGAAGAGAAAAGGAAGCTGGGTCAGGGATGACACGGATGACAACTGGGAAAACAAATGGGATTTGAGAGCAAGAAACAAAGCAGATGTTTTAAAAAGGAGAGAGGGTGAGAGGAAGCAAGCAAGGGGAAAGAGCAGGTAGGAGGGAGGGGAGAGGAGCATATCCCATAGAATTCTGAGTTACAATGAAAATTTAGGCCATGGATTGAAAACTACACATTAAAGCAGAACTAAAGTGGAATAATAATTGCCTCTGCCTTCTCTTGTGTTAATAAGAATTCATTTTCCTTTTGAACTGGGTTTTTGTTTCAGAATCTAAAGCTATATTTAAAATATGCAGAAATCATTATTTCACATATGCAATGTCTCTAGGCATGTTGTTCACATATTAGTGAACACGTATAAAAAAGATATTCAATGGCCAAGTTTATTCATACTCAAAGCCACTATCCAATTTTCATTAATGAAATTTTTTCTGGTTCTGTGGAGATGGCCACAGATAAAGTGCCTGCTGCTTGAGGACATGAGTGTGAGTTCTAGACCTGTATAAAAAAAAAAATCGTGTATGGTAATCTAAAGTAGTAATCCCAACACCTGAGAAGCAGAGACAATCAGATCCCTGGAGCTCCCTAGACAGCACCCTAGCCTACTTGGCAAGTTCCAGGCCAGTGACAGACTGTCTCAAAAACAAAAGGGTGGACATTCCCTGAGAAATGATACTCAAAGTTGTCCTCTGATCCATACCTTTGTACATACACATACCCATTCACACTTAAACCTACAGAGCCATACACATACACATACACCCTACACACACATAAAATTTTCATTCTTGGGAATAAGACTGAAATGAGAAATTATAACATTTATAATTGCCTTAATTAAGCAAGCACACACAATTTCAGTCTTTCTCGGAAATAAAAACACACACTTCCCATGAGAAAACTGACAAAAATGTGAAAAAATATTCCCAAGATCTCAAATGAATGGACTGCCTACTTTAAAGAAGGCATCTGATTTGGGGCCAAGCATTTTGTTCTAGCTCTGGTAAAGAATTGGGTGATATAGATCTAGGTGGTCATATGAACCAAAGAAGCAATATTAGAAGAAGGCAGAAGCTGGTGAAGCAGTAATAGAATGACATGCAACACTGGACAGAGCATCATAGAGTACGGGGAAACACATTTGGTGCTATAGTTTTGCTACCATTTCTATTTTTAATTTTTAAGGTGTAAATAGAGTTTTCATTAAGAATAGACTTAACATGAGTTTGATATATATATATATATATATATATATATATATATATATTCAATATTGACAAATATGCATATGTATCTTGATCTTATATATTTGATATGTAGGGAATGAAGCCAGCTAGACAGCAGGTGTAAGAGGACAAGAGGATAAGCAATCAGAGAATCCCAGTTTTGATCTGCACACATTCAGGAATTCTGTTTACTATTTAATTGGGAGAGGTTCTGCCACTTAAATGGCAAAGCTGAAAATCAGAACAGGACCATCTACAAAATGCATTGAAACAGTAATGTTCATTTCCTTAAGCATGGGTGATTTCTTCATTACACACATGGAGTATGGAGTTCTCTAGCTGTTGACTTGTCATTCACCTAGTTATTGGCACAGTAGAACTAAAATCCCATCAGTCTGGGCTTTGGTCTACAGACTGTGATATTTAGAACTGTCAGTTCTCAATTAAAGGGTTGTTTTATTTTGAAATGTAAAAGGCTATTCACTATTGCTAATAGTCTTAGCTTGGGTCATGGCCATCTACTGTAATCAGATTAATGACTATCCAAATTATCATCAGAAATATTCTATCCAGTAACTGATGCAAGCAGATGCAGAGACCCACAGTCAAACACTGGGCTGAGCTCCAAGGGTCTTCATGAACAAAGGGAGGAGGGATTGTATGAGCCAGGAGAGTCATGACAGGGAACCCACAGAGACAGCTGACCTGAGCTCATGGGAGCTCATGTACTCTGAACCAACAGTTAGGGAGCGAGCCTGCATGGGATTGACCTAGGCCCTCTGCATGTGTGTGTCAGTTGTGTAGCTTGGTCTTTTTGTAAGGCTGTTAGCAATGAGATCAGGACCTATCTCTGGCACTCAGCTGGCTTTTGGGAACCTGTTCCCCATGCTGGATTACCTTGTCCAGCCTTGATACAGAGGGAGTGATGGGGAATGTACTACTGTGTATGTTTATCTTATTGATTGTTAAATAAAATACTGTTTGGCCAATGAGACAGCAAGTTAGACAGGACTAGGAGTCATAGAAGATTCTGGGAAATGTAGTAGAGAAGTGGTGATCCAGGCAGGAAGTGACATAGCAAGGAGACTCATATTTAAGCGAAGAAGAAACAGGAAGGGCCCCTTTACCCTCCGCTCCTGCTCCAGCAGCACAATGTGATCCACCAAAAAGGGACGCCAATAAGGCGTCCTGTAAGATAAGTCTTATAAAATATATAGATTTATGATAATTAAGACTGAGCTAGCAGATGAGAATCCTAGTCATTGGCCAAGCAGCTTTGTACCTAATACAAGGTTTAGGTTTCTGTGTATTCATTTGGGCCTAACTCGGGCGGGTGGCTGGCTTAAAGCTCACATGTAGTGGTGGGGCTCAGGCAGCGTTTGGCAGAAAGATTTATCGTAACAAGGGAGGAGCTTGGTCCTGCCTCAACTTGATGTGCCATGCTCTGTTTAAGCCCATGGGAGGACTGCCCCTTTCTGAATGGAGACAGAGGAGGAGTGGATGGGATGGGTAGCTAGGAAATGGGAAGGAGGGAACTGGAAGAGAGGAGGGAGGGGAAACTGTGTTCAGTATGTAAAATAAATGAAAAAATGCTATTTAGATAAAATGAAATTATTTTTAAAAGGCTATTCACATCAGGGAGCATCCCAACCAAAAAAAAAGAAAAAAAAAGAAAAAAAAAAAAGAAACCTTGAAGACAAATAACCTTTTATGTTAAAATACTTGCATACTCAAGCATTCAATCATCCATTCAAACACCCTCCAAAACATTTACAGAGCACTACACAGAGCTATGTGCACACTGTGTACACACTGAGGGTGCAGAGTTGGAAAGCAATGATTTCTTTCCTCGAGGGCTATAGATTCAAGTACAGTACTAGATGGTAATAAATAACTGATGGAGTTCTGTTGCAGAGGTACATGCAAGAAGCAATCATACCACCGGCACCCGTGAGGACCAGGAATGATTTCATAGAGAAGGCAAGTCTGCACTGAGTTCATGGAAGGCCAACGGAACTTACCCAGAAAGAAGTAGAGAGATGAGTTTCCTCGTATACAAAACAAGATCTCTAGGCTCTTCAGTTACCAGTAAAAGATCAATTCTTTTTTAATGAGGCATTTGCTCTTTCCAACCTTTGTTTCTATTAATTAAAAGCAATTATTTGTTTTCTATATTCTTACTGCTGTTGTAATAATATGTGATCAATATAAGAAAATGTTCGAATGTTGTGTGCTTTGAAGAAGATGGGAGCAGAGGTATTTCTGGGGTGGACCATAGGCATTGGCAGACTCTCCTATAATAAATTCTACTCACTGTGATCCAGGACTACATTCAGGAAAACTGTCTGAAAGTGGGTTCAGAAGATGCTGGCTTGAGACAGCTCTGTCATATACTTTGCATGCTGCATTCAGTAATTTTCTTGCCTCTGTGAAGCAGTATCCTTATTCATAAAGATAAGGATGTGGCCATTTATCTCACAAGGTTATTGTGAAGATAAAACAGCAGAGTGAGTATGGCCTGCCAGGGTTTTGCAAGCAGTAGGTCCTCATTAAATGGTCTGCCAGTTCACAGTCCCATTAACAACTTCAGCTAAGTCTTCTCTACAGAAAGATGCCCTCTTTCAGATCCACTTCCCTCCTGAAAACAGAACTAAAATAGCAGCCTTGTGGAACTTATTTGGGGCTATTTATCCCTGAATTTTCTTATTACAAGAGAACGTAACAAATGCTTTGAAATACAGACAGGCAGGCTCCAAAGATCTGGACAGGTAGTCAATGTGAATTTGACAAGGTAAATATTATAATCATTTCAAAAGCATGAACCATAAAATGAGTAAATAACATAATGTCTGAAATTACATTAATTTCAAGTCCTTCAGACTACAGCCTATTCATAGATGATAAGAATGTTTTTAAAATACAAATTACCATCCAACCATGAAGGTACTGTCAAATATTCTTCCTTCGCAATTAATGGATGAGAAGCAATACGTATTGCTCTCTTTTACCATAAAGCTGGATATTGCGTGGGTCACAAAAAGCCTTCTGCTTTTCAGATTGTTATTAAAAATCAAATATTTGGGCCAGGGTGATGGTTCAGTGGGTAAAGATACTTGCTGCTGAGACTTACAAATCTGAGGTTCATGTCCTGGACCCATATGATAGGAGAAAACTGACTTCTGCAAGTTGTACCCTGACCAGAACATATCCACTTCAATATTTGTCATTGTACACACACACACAATAATAATAATAATAATAATAATAATAATAATAATAATAATAATAATTGCAGTTAAAAATATGGGTCAGTTATGATAGCCAATACAAACAAAAGAGTTTACTATTGTTCTACTAGCCGTGTTCCAGAAATTATTTAAAAATAGGAAAACAAGATGCTTTTTAAAAAATATTACAACAAGGATGGAAAGATGGCTCAGAGGTTAAGAGTAATGGCTGCTCTTCCAGAGGTCCTAAGTTCAACTCTCAGCAGCCACATGGCAGCTCACAACCATCTATCTTTAAATCTGGTACCCTCTTCTGGCATGCAGGTTACATGCAGGAAGAACACTATATACATATTAAATAAATATTACAACAGGTCATGAGATATCAGTTACAGAATGCCAAGGTCACACAGGTCTTTCCTGCTTACTCTTTGGGAACTTTTGACCTCAGGAAGTATCATAATTCTTATTTATCTTTTTCTAGACAATAATGACCACCATTGCCATTTTAATCATGATAAATTTAACATTATGTTAAGTGCCTGAATAAAGAGAAACCACATTCATGCTCCAGGATCTACATCTGCATTGTGCTGGTTCATTAGACTCTCATCATGGCTTTTAATATTTAGCTGGAGACAAGGAAATATTCTGAATCTTAAACATTATGAGACAGTCATTAACAAATAATGAGCAATAAATAGAATTTATTACTTGACAGAGACTGCTAACAGAACAGTAGACAGTATACTGTAGGAGGAAATGCTGACCATGCCCGCTTGGGGCTGGCACAGGCTCTGCTGACCATGCCTGCAAGGTTTTAGATATCAGAGATGCAGGCACGCAGCTCTCTCTTCTCCCTCTCCCACCTAGCTGAGCAGGCATCAGGTGTAAACCTGGTCACTGGCTCTGTTGCATGAGTACTTTCCTAATAAACCAACTGTTATCAATCTAGTTCTGACTCCACATTGCAATCTGCATTAGTGTACCTATGGAAGAGCTAAGACATATTACAGAGGCAATAGTCTCCCTATGTGTTATGGAGAACACAAAGCATAGAAAAAACTGAGTGAAGAAGATCATAGAAGGGATAGATGGATACCATAAGATTTGAAACAGTTGGAAGGAAAGCCAAGCCAGAAGAAATACCATAGACACATTCAACATTATTGGTGGTCAGGAAAGTGACCACCAATGTTCACTTCTGAAGAAAAGGATCTGTAGAATAGGGAGCAAGGGAAGATACTTTGAGAAATATGTATAAGAAACACAATGTGCTGGTATCTTAAGGTAGCTCTGAACCATAAGGACTTTGTTGCACAAAAAGGGAAGTGGGAGAGCTTTTGATTAACTGTACACAAAGAACTAGAATGTCTGACTACACATTCTTTTTCCTGCTTTTTTTAGTGTTTTGAGGTCAGCTCTCTTTCTATAGCCTGACCACAAACTGATGACTCTTCTGTCCTACACTTGAATGATTCACAGTGAGAGGACTAAAAGGATCATCAAAAGGCTGGGAAGAGAATGAGGAGAAAGATAATAGTGATGAGCAAAAAGTAGAAAACATCTGAGGGAACCCAACCTTTGCAACACAGAAAAGTCAAACAAAATAAAAACCGAGAAGAGACAGTAGGTCACAGCTGCCTTCGAAACACTGACAGGGGACAAGACATTCTTGACTCCACAGGACCAAAGGATGAAATAAGCATTTTTCTAGGCCCCACCCTGAAAGCTTATAGTCTTCCTATGAGGGTACAAAGTAAATGACCCTGCAGATCCAATTTGGGTTCGCTAAGAAGACATAAAGACCAAAAGAAGTGGCTCAAATGCTCAATCCCCAAAGAAACACTGTCCTTTTATTTCTAGGACATGTCATGGCTCCACTCCTGTATGAACCACCAACAAATACCAGCTTAAGAAAACTCATTTTAATCAATGAATAGTAATCAAAACAGAATGGACACAATACCTGTGCAAAGAAACAGGAAAGTAAGGATTCACGGAAGCAAATAAATGGAAGACAAAGAATGTTATACGGAAAATACTATCATGAGAAAAAAGATGGTAACCAAGTATGTTGCCATTAAAGGAGAGAGAAAGGGATAGGGGGAGAAGGTGTGAGAGAGACAGACAGATGGATACAGAGACACAGAAAAACAGATACAAGAGAGAGAGATAAGATACAAAGAGAGATATATATAGAGAGACATAGAGAAAAGACATAAAGTGCAAAGACATCAAGAGAGACAGAGAGAGAGAGAAAGAGAGAGAGAGAGAGAGAGAGAGAGAGAGAGAGAGAGAGAGAGAGAGCCTCTGTGGAATATAAGATCACAAAGATGGAAAGAACAGTGCCTGGTACCTGAGAGTTGCTACAATTTGAACAGTTGTCTCCATCAAACATCAAATGGAAATGTAACTGCAATGTAGAAGTGTTGGGAGAGAATGCCTTAGGGAGTAACTAAACACTAGGGATAGGTTTATTGCTCTTCACAAATGTCACTGGGAGTGGATCTTTCTCTTTGCTCCTCTATTGTCCCAAGTGAGGAGCAGTGCCCTCCACAAGTTTCAGCATTCTCGGAGCCAATTAAAGGTGGAGGTTAGGCCCTGACTGGACACCAAGTCTACTGCTCATTTGGCCTTGGACTTCCAAGCATCCAGAACTGTAATAGCATAAAACAACAACAGTAGACAGTAAATATCTGTCCCCGAGCCCCCAAAACAAACAAAAAATAAAAAAAAAACTAATGTGAAATAGCAAAAGGAGCAAGAATGTGCATCTGAAAAGCAGAGCAAAAGGCAGAAGCAAACAGTAAAACCAACATGGAGACCAAGACCAGTATGAAAGGCTGCAGGAGAGTTAATGTCTCTGCAGACACTGTGGTGGCTAGAAACTAGAGTTCACAGAGACACCATGCTAAACGAAGGTAACTACCAGCTTATAACCTGTATCCCTGTAAGGGGAGCCAAAATCTTCCATTTCAGGACTTGCCTGTTCAGCTATTGAAAGGTGTTTTCAGTTAAACTTTTTAATATTAAAATGTCAAATTATTTTACATTTACTTCTCTTGAGGGGGTCCTAACACTAAAAATACTTTGCTAATTCTTTGAGAATTTCTTACAATGTGTTTTGATCATATTCATCTCCAGCTCCTCCATTTAGCTCCCCCAGTTATACCCTCTCTTCCCTCTCCACCAACTGAATGTCCATTCTGTTTTGTTTAACAACTCCAATTTGTGCTCACCATCTCTTTCTAGCTGGGGTCCATATAATGGAACATGCATGGTTGATCCACCAGGGCCTCACCTTAAAAAAAAAAAAAAAAAAAAAAAAAAAAAAAAAAAAAAAAAAAAAAAAACTAAGCCACTCTCTCCCTTACTCAGAAACCATCAACTGTCACTGGTTCCTCAGCTATGGGGTTGGAGTTTGTGAGCCTCATCCCCCATCCATGCTGCTGGAATGTTAACTGGCCTGATCTTGTGTAAGTTATGCTCTGAGTTCATGGTGTAGCACCCCCATCATGTCCAGAGACATTTTCTTTTTCTTTTTTTGGCTCCAGTTTCCCCCCAATCTGGCTCTTAAAATCTTCCCATTCTTTTGCACAGTGGTTTCTGAGCCTTGTGAAGGGGTGTGATACAGAAACCCCATTTGTGGCTGAGAAATCCAAAGTCACTTATGTGTACAAATCCACATTCAATGGGCATATGCACAGCAATAATACACAACTTATCCATTATCCAGACATTTGGCTTGTGTTTGAAATTTGCTATCATGAACGAAGCTTCAATGAACAATTAACTACAATGAGATATTTATAAGGACATATGGTCTCACTTCTCAGTGGGAATTACCTAGGCCTGGACTTCTATATCCTGTGGTGAATGTATGTTTATGTTTAACTTTAAGGCACCTGCTAAGATTTTTTTTTTGAGTGGCTGAATTCTTACATCCCCAGCAGCAACAAATGAGATTACCAGGTACTCTGACCACTTGCCCAAATTTACTACTGCCAGGAGTTTTGTTCCTATTTTAGCCAATTTTTTTTTTCGAGACAGGGTTTCTCTGTGGCTTTGGAGGCTGTCCTGGAACTAGCTCTTGTAGACCAGGCTGGTCTCGAACTCAAAGAGATCCACCTGCCTCTGCCTCCCAAGGGCTGGGATTAAAGGCTTGTGCCACCAATGCCCGGCTCATTTTAATGGGAGTGTGGCAGCACCTTAGGATCTCGACTTGCATTTCATTGGTGAATAACAATGAGTATATATTCATATGTAGATTTTCCATTCATGGTACCCTTTACTGTGATTTATATGTTCAAATTTTTGTCTATAGTAGTATATAGCTGTTTCTTTCCTTATTCTTTTGTAGCAATTATTTATATATTCTGAAAACAAACTTTTACAAAAACCTATGTGCTAGAAGTATTTCCTCCAACACTTGCGTGTCTTTTGATGATCTTAATAGTGTTTTTGGAGTAGAAGCATTTTTAAGTTTGATGAGTTCCAATTGATTCATATTAAAAGCTTTCTCTGTATTCCAAGAAAAAATTAACGCAAAGAATATAGATTACTTGCCTATGTATCTTCCTACAAACATTTTTAAATTAATGTATGTGTTGTCTAGGTTTATTTTGTGGGGTTTTTTTGGACACAGAATAAGTTATTATCCAAGTTAAATCTCTTTCTCTCTGTGTGCTGCATATTGCACTTTGGTTGGGAAAATGCTCCCATTCCTCATTGAATTACTTAGACACTGTCTTTAGAGAAGCACTCACTTATCTACACATGGAAATGTTCTGGAATCTCCACTTGTTCCATCAATCTTCAGTGTTTGCCTCTTTGGAAATACAACACTTAATTGGAATTATTTAGTGGAAATACTCGAATTCTGGTTTTCGTATTGATTTTATTTTTAACTTTCAAAAGACCTTTTCATTTTAATATGCTTAGATATATCAGTTTTTACTAAAACTAAGTCTACCTCATCTTTAAGTGCAATTTAAGTGGGAGATAGCTATGAGTCATTCATATGCTCATGGGGAAAATATTCACATGGAAAGAATATTTCCTTCAAAGAATGCCTCCTACATACTTCCCTTCCAGAATATCACCAGCTAGTCACCTCTCCTTACTTTTGGAAAGTAAAATAAACCTTTACATACACTCCATTTTATGTCTGAACTATATTAATATACTCTCATTATATATTGGTTATTATTTGTGTACTTGTTGACAATGAATATTTTCTTTGTTTGTGGAAAGTTTAATTATAAAAATTGATGACAGGTCTGCCAGAGGAATAAATTTCAGCAAATAAATAGGGTGAATGTAGGTAATTTACTCATGAAGCCTAGCTATATAGAAACAAAGGAAACAGAATAATACTTAGAGACAAAAAGCCAAACAAGAGCAGTGCAAGACTCCTGGCCTTGCGTTTGCTGGAGACTTGCTGAAGACTATTTGTAAAGAAGAAAAAAATGGTGTGCGGGGAGCAGTGCAAGATAAAAAGGTAACAGATGGAATTAGAGCATGAGAACCTCAAGTTTAAAAAAAATCCATGTAGGAAGGAAGCAGGAGATAGCAGGAGGGGGATGCAATATATGAGCAAGGAGATTAAGTGAAGAGAATTTATTCCTCACATGTGCTATTTATTGTCTTTTTCTATTAAAGCAAGGAAAACTTTTTATTAAATAATACAAAGTTAAAATATATTTTAATCAGTCATTATGTGGAAACAAGAGAGTGGAAGAGGTCTAAGTGATGTGTATTTATCTGTAAGCCTGTGCATATGTGTGTATATATGCAAGGGTAGGTCAGGAGCTGCAGGTGTGCCTGTTTCTATTTTTTTATTATTTAGAGAATACTTTATTAGTTTTTGTAATCAAACCCATGTAGATAAGACCTTACATATTTAATAGAGTGCATTACCCCTGTTCAAATGGAAAAAAATTAAGTTCAACATTTCTAGGCCAATACGGCTGTTAATTTCTGTACCATGCCAACTCAACACAGTAAACTGGGATAGTTTTTTCCAAAGTTGACAGCACAGCTAAAGTTTCCAAAAATTCAAATTATATATGTGTATATATATTTATATTTATATAAAAAGGCCAATAATAGCAGTATGTTATGCATCAATAGCAGCAACAGCTTTTCCAGGTTCTGCAGTCATTTGAACAAAATTGTAGAGACATCCAGCACACTCCATTTAAAAAAAAAAAGTAAAAAACAAAATCCCAGAAAACAGCACAGTTCTGTTACTCTTGTGGGACCTGGCACCATTTTTTTTTAAACTAGCTTCTCAATCATCATCTGGAAGGAAACCATTCTGAGCAACATCATTAAAAACAGCTCTGACAAAGCACTGTCACTACTATGAGTGAGTACATATCATGTTTCTCTTTTTGTGATTGGGTTACCTCGCTCAGAATGGTTTCTTCGAGTTCCATCCATTTTCCTGCAAATTTCAAGATTCCATTGTTTTTGTTTTTTTGTTTTTTTTTTTTTCTGCTGAGTAGTACTCTATTTCGTAAATTACCACATTTTCTCTATCCATTCTTCAGTTGAGAGGCATCTAGGCTGCTTCAGTTTCTAGCTATTACAAATAACACTGCTATGAACATGGTTGAACAGATGTCCTTGTTGTATGAATGTGCTTCTTTTGGGTATATGCCTAGGAGTGGAAATCTTGTGGTAGATTCATTCCCATTAACCTGAGGAATCACCATACTGATTTCCAAAGTGGCTGTCAAGTTGGCACTCCCACCAGCAATAGAGGAGTGTTCCTCTTTTCTCCACATCCTCTCCATTATAAACTGTATTGGTGTTTTTGATTTTAGCTATTCTGACAGGAGTAAGAGTTGTTTTGATTTGCATTTCTCTGATGCCTAAGGATGTTGAACACTTTCTTATGTGTCTTTCAGCCATTTTAGATTCCTCTATTGAGAATTGTCTATTTAGTTCTGTACCCCATTTTTTAATTGGATTGTTTGGTGTTTTGGAGACTAGCTTCTTGAGTTCTTTGTATATTTTGGAGATCAGCCCTCTGTCAGATGTGGGGTTGGTGAACATCTTTCCCCAGTCTGTGGGCTGCCATTTTGTCTTGCTGACTATGTCCTTTGCCTTACAGAAGCTTCTCCGTTTCAGGAGGTCCTATTTATTAATTGTTGATCTCAGTATCTGTGCTACTGGTATTATGTTCAGGAAGTGGTCTCCTGTACCAATTAATTCAAGGGTATTTCCCACTTTATCTTTATTTTTGTCTTTTTAAAAGTACTGTCAAGTATTAGAAAACCCAAGACATGATAACCTCAGGATCCAAAAGCTGAGCAAAGGCCATAATAGGCTTTAGGGTGTGTTTTCTTTGCTGATTGCCTTTAACAGTAAAACAAGACCCTGTTCTATTTAAACAGTGACTCAACCAAGGTAGCTTCAAATGTTCTTATCACATGTATTTGAATTGCATAGTATTATGAGACTCTCTAACTCAAAGAACAGATAACCTGAGTTCCAACCTGATTTGGTCACTACCATCATTAGGAAGTATGAGATCTCTGCAGGCCTCAGTTTCCTCACCAGCAAAGCAGCTGTGGCAGATATTTCTATATATTCCTTCCAACTCTACCATTCTATGGCCTATGGTTTTGCTGGATCTTAAAAGGCTAAAGGGCAAAATTGGAAGATAGCTTTTCATAGGAGTTTCTCTTATGTCCAGGCACAAGTAGATAAACTGAAATTCAAAGCAGGATTCATACTAATGAGAACAACAAAGCTAGAGTAAATATACAGGAAACAATTAGATCCCAGCACCCAGAATTCACAGGTCACAGAGGCATGTTAAATCCTATTAATGACTCATAAAGTGTCCTGACCCCTAAAAGACATTATTTTCCACAGTGAGAAGTAAAAACAATGCTGTTTTTAAAATTATGTCCTCCATCACAACTTACTTGGATGTTAACTATTTTTTATGTAGGTATCTTGGAAATTCAGATATAGGATCTAGTAAATGGAAACGTTTGTACATCTTACATCTGTAAAAATACTGATCTGACTCTGGGTGTATTGGATGAACCCAGTTGGTATTTCCTATGTAGCTCTTACTGAAATAGGAAAAGCATGCTTTGTAATACAAAGCCTGACCATTTTTATACGCTAGTGCCTTTTTTAGAGCAAACACAGAAAATGATTCATCAAAGTATCAATTAAACCATACTATAACTCAATAGCCATGGTATTAAATATTAGTAAGACTAACAAAAAAGACAAATGGCTAACCCTAAAAGTGATACCAAATTCCACCAAACTGACATTTACTTTCATTCAACAATTTAAGCTATGTAAAGTGTATGAAGACACATGTCCCATGCTAGATAATATCTTTCATTTGAGCACTTAGTTTAAATGGATGCTGAACACATTAGTGGCAAATGAATTGATTAAAATAAAAGAGACAGGTTCCAGGTTCCATGAGACTTCAGTAGTGAGTGAAAGGTAACAAAAATGCTGTGTGTCTGATCCACCAGGGACAAGTGATACTTCATATTCTCCAGTCCCCACAGTTCCATCAGGGAGGACTGGTTCTACTTTTGAATTTGTTATTGGTTTTAGGTTGTTTTTATTTTTAAAAGCTATTTTAAGTTAATAAACAGAACAGTGGATTCCAGTGCCGTTTTATGCATGCATGCCATTACCTCCAGGCAATGTCAGTGTCAGACTGGGACACCTCTTCAGCCTTTAGTCTCTCCTGTACAAGACAGCCATTGTTGGATTGCTCACACTGTATTGTGTAAGCTAATCTAATAAATCACCCTTTAATACGTAGTCATTCTATCTGTTCTGTTTCTCTAGATAACTTTAACATGGCTTTTGCTTTTTTTATTATTCTCTGTGTATGTGTGTGTCTGCTATAAAACACAAAAGAACCTCTGCTTTATATTTGACAACCCACTTTCAGAGTCCCAGTACGACAAGTCCAGGTACACATGCCCACGACAAAGGCCTTAGTCTGTTTACAAATATTCTGGTTTTAGAACCTAAACACTTCTGACCAGTTCCTCCCCAACATTAAAAGAATCAAATATCAACACAAGTGTCAGGGGAGACAACCCATATTCAAACCATAGCAGAGCACCTATTACACTTCTAATGCTCCTTTTCTCTTTTAAAATCTTTATTGAAAACCATTATATACATACTTAAACACAAGGATACATGAAAAAATATTAAAAATGCTCTTTACTTACCTTCTGCAATCTGGGTCTTTTACATGTACACATTATTTTTCAAACAGTTTCCATTAGGCCCTGACCTCTGCTGAGGTGAAAGTCCCCTCTGCTTCCACCCGACTCCAGCCATCACCCCTTCCTTGGATCTTTCTGGGCATGCTCCTGGCATAGACTGGGCCCAGACAGGGAGGACCTCCCTGAGTCAGGAAACACCCCTCTCTGGGTTCCCCCCATGCCCTGACCTCTGCTGAGAGCCTTCATTCAATGGCTGATGGAAGCAGAGGCAGACAACCACAGCTAAACACTAAAATGAACTCTGGAAATCAGTTGCAGAGAGGGAGGGGTGAAGAGCAAAGAGGTCAAGACCGGGCTGGTGAAACCCACAGAATCAGCTGACCTGAACAAAGGGGAGCACATGGACCCCGACTGATGCCTGGGAGGCCAGCACGGGACTGATACAGACCCCTGAACATGGATGTCAATGAGGAGGCCTCGGCACTCTATGGGTCCTCTGGTAGTAGAACAGTATTTATCCCTGGCTTAAGAAAGGACTTTGGGAGCCCATTCCACGTGGAGGGATGCTGTCTCAGCCTGGACACATGGGGGAGGGCCTAGGCCCTGCCCAGGAAGATATGACAGACATTGGGGATCCCCCATGGAGGGCCTTACCCTCCCTGGGGAGCAAAGGGTGGATGGAGTGAAGGGCTGATGGGAGGTGGGGGAGGAGGGGAGGGAGAGGGAGAAGGGATTGACATGTAAAGCAGGCTTGTTTCTAATTTGAATTAATAAAAAAATGTTATAGAGAAAAAATTAGTTTCCATTAGCCAGAAAATTTAATTAAAAAGACATTCTGGCCTGCTTTTGATTATAAACCTTTTACTATACAGCTCTTTAATATTAATGATGGTTATTAATTATATAGCATGGCATTATGTTTTGGTCATACTTTTGCTAATCACTTACATATTAATAGACTATGCTATTAGAGAACATATTGCTGAGAATAAAACACTCCTAAACTTCTAGGAAAAGGCTGTTTGCTACCTGTGGTGTTAAGTGCCCATCTATTTGGATTTTAACTTCTATAACTGGTCGATGACAACACACTTCAATAGCCTTGCTTCCAGAAGCCATCCAACCAATAATAGCAGATCAATATTCTTAAAGCCAGCTAATGGTAAACAGCTTCCCCCTGTGACCCAATTTCATATGGAAGCCAATTAGCAGGAGATGTCACCAGTGGTCATTCTCTTACAATGTATACTCAACTCATCACTGAACCTCAGAAGGAATTCAAATCTCAGACTCTATATATCCTAAAACAATATTTAAAACTCAGCCTCACCCTTTGCTCACAGGTACTGTGTCTCACAAGCATAGCTCTTCTTATAAAGGCAATAACATTGGCAGACTTTTCAATACTGAGTGGTGTTTCTCCTTCAATTGATTACCACCAGTGATAACTCATGCATATAGATCTACATTTCCTTTAGGTGGCTTAAAAGTAAATTCTCCTGAAACTGCTCATTAGTTCAAGTGGCACAAGGATAGAGAATATTTTGTCATTTTTCTCAATAGTTCTTTTGGTTCATAATGCCATCCCTGCTGTATAAATATATGCATGTTAAACACCTTTAAAAATACAATATTTTAAAATATTTGCAGACATAGTTGGCATAAATTTGTCTAAATCATTTCCATTTGATATTTTAGTTCATTTCAAGGGCACAGACAGCATAGGAGTATAACCAATAAAAGAAAACAAACTGGGAAGGCATAAAACTCAAGCTATTCCTACTGTGGGTCCTGTTGCTAGAGCAGATGAAGTAAGACAATTGATGCTTATTTTAATTAGCATATGGACTTTTAAGAAATGGTATTTTAAATTGCCCCATCCATTACACAGACACTGTAATAGAGGTCAGCATACCACTCAATGATTAAGGAGCCATTCTCAGGATCCATATCTGTGGACAGGAGGGCAAGAAAGTTAGTCTGATGGAGGAAATGCTAGGCTTCAATACAGTCCAAACAACAGCCTCAACCAATGGTGCCTCAAGCTGGATCTCATTGCCTATCCTTTCATGCTTTCTGTGCTTCACATTGCTTACTCCTTTCATGCAGGCTGCCCCAGGAAGGGGAAAGGACCTTGATGAGAGCAAATGGTAGAAGTGGTTCCTGAGAACTAAGCTCTTTATAAGTTATGAAGACTGGATCTGTGTGATACAAAAGAGCATCCTGAACCAACCTTAACATGGAAAGGGAAAAGGGGCATTTTACAGAGGTGCTCATGGGATTCAGGAAGCTGACTAAGGACACCTAAGGACCCCCAAAACTAGCAGCAAGGCTGAACTGTTATCACCCCATGGCCTAAGTGACTCAGGGATGGCACAGAGCTGAGGAAACCTGCAAAGAACCAGAGTCAGAGATGATGGCATTAATTGCTTCACTCTTCACAGAGGAATACAGTCTCCAGAAAACAAGATGTGAGAGCAAAGAAGGCAGGTAACAAATATCCATATCATTCTCCCCACCTTTTTTCTCTTATACTGGCTCCCAGGGACCCAAATCAACAGAAATCTGGAGGTCGAGGAGTACCTTGGGCCCTTTACAACAAAACATCACAGAATGGTGGGTTATAAACCAAAGAAACTTTTCCTCATTGTTCTGAGTGCTGGAAAGTCCAAGATCAAGACACAGGCACAATTAGTAAGGGTGTATTTCCTGCCTGAAATACTGTGGTTTCTCTTTGTATTTTCCAATGGTGGACACAAGGAAATGTGATGGGTCTCCAAGCATTCATGACACCTCATGACCTGATAGATTGAGCAAAGTCTCACATTCAACACTATCATCTCAGGGGTTAGGGTCTCAAGACATGGTAGGTGGAAGTTGCAAATGTTTCAGGCCATAACAAAACTTTAGGCCATCTCCAGAGAAGAGAGAATGGATTAGAGGAAGCAAACAGAATAATTGGTCTTATATTGCATTGGTAACTACCTGCTCAGGCTTGATTATCAGTAGCCTTTTTCATGTCTGAGTGAATGTAGTCAAGGTGCCTTGGGTGTTCACAGTGGCCAGCATTACCAGAGACTATTGGCCAGTCATAAATAAAAAGAAGCTGAGTAATTGCTGTATTGTTTCTTCCCTGGCCTGAATTCAAATGTACCCAACAAAAGAATAAAGAAGAATGACAGACAAGGACATCAACCTTACATATCTTGAAGTAACCACACTATAATACTAATGTTTCAGGAATGGAAAGCCAACTGCATTTTCCTTTGTAATTGCATTTTATGAACCTTGTGTAATGAAAGAAAGATGAAAATAAGAACATCATTGATCCTGTGTTGGTCTATGATAATGAGAACAGAAAAAAGATGTATACAACAAATCTTTAGAAATCTACAAAGTAAGCAGCCCTTGAATTTAGTTAATTATTGTTATTCTTTAATTTCATAAATGATCTTAAACTGAAGTGCAATAAACAAATCTCTTTCCACTTTCTTCTATAGCTATCTACTCAAGCTAATGCATAACCCCCTTCTTTAATGTTTTGGTCCAGGCATGATAACTCATACCTGTAATCACAACATGTGGAAAGCTGAAGTAGGAGGAGCACCACGAGTTTAAGGTAAGCCTGAGATACATAATGAGTTCTAGATGAGTACAGGATAAGAATGAAACCTTGTCTCATAAAGAACAGCCGTCATAGTCACTGCTCTATTGCTGTGAAGAGATACCGTGACCAAGCCAACTCTTACAAAGAGAAAGTGCTTAAGTGAGGGCTTATAGTTTCAGAGGTGAGTTACCATCATGGAAGGGAGCATGGCAGCAGGCAGGTAGGCATGATGCTGGAGAAGTAGCTGAGAGCTACAGCCTGATCTACGTGCAGCAGGGAAGAGATGGAAAGAGACACTGGGCCTGGCTTGGGCTTTTAAAACTTCAAAGTAAAAAAAAAAAAACAACAACAACAACAAAAAAACCCTCAAAGTCTACCCCAGTGGCACACTTCCTCCAGCAAGGCCACACCTACTTCAGCATGGGATATTCCCTAATTCTTCTAATCCTAAAAGAGTCCCACTCCCTGGTGATTAAGCATTCAAGCATATGAGCCTATGGCAGCCATTTTTATTCAAACCCCACATTCTGCTCCCTGGCTCCCAAATGCTTGTAGCCATATTATAATGTAAAGTGCATTCAGTCCAACATCAAAAATCCTCTTAGTCTTAAGATTGTGTAAAAATTCAGTCTCCTCTGAGATTCATGGCAATCCCTTCTCTGTAATTCCACGTAAAAGCAAAAGCAAAAATATATATCACCATTCCAAAAGAGAGGAAAAGGGCAGAGTGAGAAAATACTGGACCAAAGCAAGACAGAAAACCAGCAGGGCAAACTCCAAATTCTGCACCTCCATGTCTAATGTCAAAATGCTTTTTATATCTCCAACTCCTTTCAGCTTTGTTGACTGCAGCAGTTTCCTCTTTTGGGCAGGTTCCACTCCCATTTAGCAGCACCCCTCAGCAGATATCCCAAGGCTCTGGCATCTCCAACATCATGAGGTCTCCAACACATTCAGGCTTCACCCTCACATCTTCACACAATGGAATCTCTGGGCCCCCATGCAGGGATTTCTCTGTCAGATATCTAGCCTCCGTGGCTTTTCTTAGTCACTGAGGATTATTGCATCACCTCTTTCCTGCCTCCTTCAAGACCCTAAATAGTCAAATCTGCCAAGACCTTTTATTTGCTGGGCTTGATTCTGGGCCCCTCCTTGAGTTGCATGTCCATAAACTTTTCTTTGTTGGTTGTTTTATTTGAGCCTCAAACTTGCCCTCAATTCTTTTTCACAATTTGAAGCTTAAATTATTCCTTTTAGCATCAGGCTTTTCTTTAAACTACTTATCTCCTTGAACACTGGACTTGGCTCCAACATTAGATTTCCAGTGTTCTTTTTCTCTTCAAACTGTATGTTTGTATTTCTCACCCCTCTCCCCGCTTGTTCTTATTCATTGTAGATCTGCACAAGAGTTGTTGCTAATAATCAGGTGACAGTGTCAATATTAGGCTGTCTCCTCTGCCAATTCCATTAATCCAAAACTCTTCAATTTAGCCTCGGGTAGATTTTAGGGCAAGGGCAAAAAGCAGTCACGTTCTTTGCCAAAATATCACAAGAACAGTCTCTCTGTACCATCTGTAACATTCTTTCCCTCTGAAACCTCTCAAGGCTCCCACAGTTCACATCACCCTCAGAACCACTGTCTTCTATGCCCCTACTAGTATGACCCATTAAACACCACTTAAAGCATTCAATGGCTTTTCGACTCCTAAGTCCCAAAGTATTCCATATTCCTCCAACAGACAGCATGGTACCAGCTCTATCTTAGTCACTGTTCTTTTGCTGTGAAAAGACAATATGACTAAGGCAACTCTTATAAAAGAAAGCATTTAAAGAGGATAGGCTTGCTTTCAGATTCTGAGGTGAATCCATTATCATCATGGCTGGAGCTAAGGTAGGAACTCAATCAGGGCAGGAACCTGGAATCAGCAGCTGCTTACTGGCTTTCTCCCCATGGCTTGCTCAGTCTGCTTTGTTATAGAACCCATGACTACCAGCCCAAGGATAGTACCACCCACAATGGGCTGAGCCCTCCTCCCTCAATCACTAATTAAGAAAATCCCTGACAGCTTGAATACAGCTTGATTTTATGGAGGCATTCTCTCCATTGAGGTTCTCTCCTCTCAGATGACTCTAGCTTCTGTCAAGCTGATGTAAAAACTAGCCAGCAGACAAAGTTAGACAGGAATATTTAGAATATGCAAAATACTTCACCTATATTGTTCTTTGAATTATAAAATATTCAGATCACCTCCAGGTCTTACAGTAATATTTGAAAACAAATGAAGCAATGGGTTAAAGATGAGAGTGTAACATAAAGAGAAAATCAGTTTAGAGGGAATGGCACTGAGCAAGCTACAGGGAAAAAAAGTTGCCTGTATTTTCATTTCTAACTCTATTTATGTAATATTTAGGAAGCCTAACACAACATCTGTTAGACACTATGTAGTATTTTACAGTTTTAGAAAATGTTCTGATGAAAAAGTATCTTGGTCATCAAAGAGAAATGCCTATTCCATACTCACAAATCAAAAGGTTTCTTTTCTATTTAGTTCTTAATTACCTTAAATTCACAATTACCTCCAATGTTTTATACATTTTTCACATTTTAAAAGAATGATTAGGGAAAGTCTGTTGTGATGGCCACAATAATTGCATTGTACAATATAGTCTATTTAGAAGATGAATGCTTTAAATTGGTTATTTAAAAAATGATATTGTGCCCCTAACTTCACATATTAAAATGGGAACATGACCCTGTACTACTCTCACTTTTTAAGATTCCTCTCACACACAAAATTCCTTAGTGATGCTTTGTGAAATTCCAGCTCTATGCCTGGTGCTGTGGGACAAGGTCCCCATTTTCTCACTGCTGCCTCCTAGGGTGATGCAGTTCCCTGGTTCCTCTGGCTGTTGATGCTCCCTTCCCTTTCTCCCAAATCTGACAAGAACCTCTATGTTCTCCAAGAGTGCAAGGGTTAAAAAGACTCTCCTTCTTAGTTGTCCATGCACTTTGCTTATCTACAATCCAGAGCCCACTGTTTCCTTTTTGGAATTTCATTTACATGTTCCTTGTAGTATAAGAGCTCTAGAGAAGGAGGGGCTTTTGTTTTGCTTTGTCAGCACCCTGCTATAAGCTCAGGAGTTGTCTCAATGTGGATCTTTGCATATGCATGAAGAGATGGAACCAAATATAACTCTGTGGGTCTTGACTAAAACATTCGATCTTAAAAGAGCTTTATCACTTTACCTATAAAGTGGGAGCAATTATAACATCTATACCGCTTCCTCACAAGGATGTCATTAAAATCACACAAGGTGATAGATGTGAAACAATCCCCTTTACCTAAAACGTGTACAGAAATACTTTCTTCAAACCTTTGTATATTCCCCAGCTATGTTGAGTACACAGTACTGTGCACACAGTAAGGAGCCAATCAACACATTAGACGATTAAAGATGAAGGACATTCCTCATGAATCAACACTGTCATTTTGTCCTCTTTAGAGTGTGGTAACTCATCATAGCTGCTCTTCCTCCTCTTCACTAGACATCAAACAAACATATCTACTTGGGCCATGAAGTGGTTGAGAGATAATAATTATGCCACTGCCAACAACTGAATGTTAGCAAAACTTTATCTCAGTGTTAAGCATCCTGAATGCCCGAAGCATTCAACCTCCACTTTTCTGTTTCCTGCCCATTTTCAGTGACCCAGGGTCAGGGGAAGCACTAACCTCACTGAGCAGTACTGTTCCTCATTATTAGTATTGTACATTATTTGAAGCCGCAATCTGTTTCCTCACTGTGGCTCTTTACTGGTCATTAATTATTCATAGCTATCCCATCAGTAATTTCATTACCTACAAAAATGTGGCCATGTTTTCCTGAGAATGATTTCAAAATCCTCAATGATTTTGTAAATAGTCATATATAAAGGTTTTTTTTTTTTTTGGTAACTCACATTGCTTTTGAAATATGGCTAAATCTGATAGACACATGAAATTTGAATTTAACAAGCACAAAAAAGAAATTTGATAGCAGCTTGTGTATACATAATTTTTAATTACATGTGAATCTAAAACAGTAGTCATTACAAGAACATTTTTTGTTTTAACTACATTATTTTAAAAGCTTGTTCTTATCTTGATTTTAGTTCAATGCTCATGTTTTTACAAAAGACTCATATCTGAACAGAAAAAAAGCCTATTGTATTCAGGAGTAGAAAGTCACATTCCCAGCTAGACAAATTGATTAATATATTAAACAGACCGCTAGAGGTAGGACTTTAGAGGTTATATTTCTTGGCAAGCATTATTACAGGGTTTCTATTGATGCTCATAATAGGATTGTCACCCAGTTCAGTTAGGCTGACATACACAATGGAAGAAGGCAAAAGAACAGTCTGCTGAAGGTATGGTCACATGAGAAGTATATGCCACCAAGGGCCGGAAAATCAATCATTTATGCAAATTTAAAGCCTTCCTTTCCTACCTGGTAACTACTCAGAAATTAAAAAAAGAAAAATAGAAATTCTAATGAGCTTGGTGCCAGGAACTGTGCCAAGTATACATCTATCTTAACAATAACTTGGTGAGATGATTTTCTTTTCTTTCTTTTATGTTGTTTCCTGTTTTTGATACACGGTTTCATGTAGTCCTAGCTGGCTTCCAACTCACTGTGCAGCTGAGCTGATTTTGAGCTCCCAGTGTTCTCCCTCGGTAGAACAAATGCTAGGATTGCAGACATGAGCCACCACACCTAGCTCAAAAGCCTTATTTGTATCTAATAAGGAAACAAAAGCTTTGATATTACGTAACTTCACAAAGATTCCAAGCAAGCAAGTAAGGCATGAGTCAAATGCTATCTGGAGCTTCCATTCCTATCTATCAACCTGCACACTGACAGTCAAATGAACATGCCATTCAGTATGAGGGGAAGGCAGGCCTACATCACCAGATGGTAATCACCAGGAAGTCTCTCTTAATTCTTACAAGTTATGGCCCAGAAATTCAGGTCCAGGACCAATTCTGAGCTTAGTTGCTAAAACATTCTGGCTTCAGAACTCACGCTAATAGCCAAGCTTCCACCTTGTTCTTGAAAGCAAATCTTTACCTTGAACAACAGTTCTTCTGTCTAGTCCCCAGTCATCATTCTCTATTCTTGGGTTGAAATATTCTCTCCAAGTGCCCAGTATTCATCACACCAGGGACTCCTTGATGCTGTTGGAGACCAGTCTTACAGCATGATTCCTCCTCTAATGTCAACATCTCTAATTTGATGCCCCACTGTCTTCTTCCACCTGTCTCTATTTACCTATCTGGCTTTTAGACCATTACAGTTCCTTATAGGTGGGTATGCCTATGTCATACCATGTTGATTTAGTCCAAATTAAACAAGTAAAGCCTTGGTCTTACCAGCATAGTGGTAATAACTTGTCTTATTGCTAATAAGGTATTTATCTAGTTTAATATACATGGTAAAGCTATACTCTCCTATCACAATAAATCTTATGTATTGATGATTTGAAAGATGAATTAGTGTGGTATAAATATCTGAAATACTTGCTGATTTTATTGTCAGTCTCTAATAGCCAGAGAAAAAATGTACTGATTTGTTTATTTTTGTTTCACTTTTAGAAAATAAAACTCAAATAACCTCTGAGTAATTCTAATACATACTAATACATTAAGTATTTTTAACCTTTTTTATTTCTTACATTTAAGTGTTGTTGTTGTTGTTGAGAAAATACTATTAAGGAAGTGAAGAGTTAATGATAGACTTGACATATGACCTATTTTGTGTTCAATAAGCAATACAAGGTGCTACTATGACTATTCAGGAAAAGGCTTGAAGATAAAAAAAATAGCACCTAAGGGGATTAATGTAATAGCAATAGAGAAATGGTTTAGATATGCAAACATTTTATACATTTCCTGACCTCACTCTGCAATTTATTCAGCTTCAAGAAGAATATATATGCATAATGAGTCCTGTCATGGGAAACAATCCTGTTCCTTTCTCATAGAACATTTCTTGGTTATTTTCAACAGAAAAATATTCTAAAACCTTAGGAATGCACATTGAATGTGAAAATATCTAGGCTAAAATCAGTTTGTGACATATGTAAGCTGTCTAATTATTTATCAAACCCTTCCTTCCCACAACTATGCTCTTGTTCCCAACACCTGTGATGAAAGCAGGTGTGAACTTATGGTGAAAACCACTAATGGCTGTGACTGCTTTTATGGGAGCATTTCATGAGATGCTGATGGGGAAAAAACACTGGCTATTGATTAACATACCAGACATGTGATGATACAAAATCCACATTGTTTAAAGGCAAACAATAGGTTCAACTGATCCAGTATTCTTGTGACTAATATTTAAAATAAACTAGCATAAGTGACATCTCGGAAACTATAAGTATGGACTTTTTCAGTCAGCTATCAATAAACATACAGACACTTTGTGAAGCTTCTCAAGAAAATGGTGGGTATAGTTAAAATTAGTAAAAAAAAAATACTGAAATAAGGACTGGTCACCATCAAAGGTTCACAAATTAGTTGTTTATTGTATTCTTTGTTCACTTCTGGACATTTCAAATTACAGTGCATGCACAAGTATACACACCTATCGGTTTCACCTTTTAGAAAGTTCTGCAACAAATATCAGTTCAAAATCCCTGAATTTTACACATATTTCTTGAGCAACCAGTAACAAAACATCTGAGTTAAGAGTCCCCCTTTTACATTTATAAATACAAAATCAAGGACACAATATATAACTTTACCGAAGACAACATTCTTGAGGTACAAACTTTCCTCATAGACTTTCCTCAGCTAGAAATGACTGTCATAGTTAGGGTTTCTGTTGCTGTGAAGAGATGCATGACAACGGCAACTCTTATAAAGAAAAGCATTTAATTGGGCTGGTTTACAGTTCAGAGGTTTAGTCCATTATCATCATGGCAAGAAGCATGGCAGCATGCAGGAAAACATGGTGCTTGAGAGACAGCTGAGAGTTCTAAATCTGGACCAGCAGCCAGCAAGAAGAGTAAGTCACTAGGCCTGGCTTGAGCATCTGAGAACTCAAAGACCATCCCCAGTGATTCATTTCCCCCAACAAAGTCACACCTATTCCAACAAGGCCACATGTCTAATAGTGCCACCCTGTGGACCCATGGGGACTATTTTCATTCAAACCACCACATCCCACTACCTGGCCCCCATGCTTGTAGCCATATCCTAAGCAAAATGCATTTAGTCCAACTACAAAAGTCAGCATAGTCTACCACAGTATCAGGACTGTTTAAAAGTCCAAAGTTCAAAGTCTCTTCTGAGACTCATGCAATCTAATAAAAGTAATCCCCTGTAAAAATCAAAATGAAAAAGCAAATCACAGGCTTCTACCATATAATGACACAAGATATATATTTTCATGCAAAAAATGGAGGAAAACAGTATAGTGAGAAAATACTGAAACAAAGCAAGACTGAAAACCAGCTGGGCAAACTCAAAACTCTGCATCTCTGTGTCTGATGTCAAAGTGCTCTTCAGATCTACAACTCCTTTCAGATTTGTTGACTGCAACACACTTCTTTCTCTTGGACTGGTTCCACTTCCTGTTATCAGATCTTCTTAGCAGGTATCCCATGGCTCTTGCATCTCCAACATCCTGGGATCTCCAAGACAATCCAGGCTTCACTTTCACAGCTTCACACACTGACTTCTCTAGGCCTCCCTACAGTGAAACTCCTGCCACAAGCCCTACCTCAGTGGCTTTCCTTAGAGGCAGAGAGAGATTCCATAGCCCTTTCTTGTATCCCTGCTCTAACGCCAGAATCAAGTGGCCAAAGCTACCAAGTTCTGCTGCTTTCTGGGGCTAGATCATGCCCCTCTCCCATTCAATTACATCTTCACCAGTTTTCTGTTTTGGATGGTTTCCTTCATTGCCTAACCTTATCTATTCTGGAATTTGCTCTTGAACCAGGCTGGCCTCCAACTCAGAGATCCACCAGCCTCTGTCTTCTGAGTGCTGGCATTAACTGCTAACCCACCTGTCTGTCATGATCTGAAACCAAAACGAATTCTCACAGTCTCTGCCAAACAGTAACACAACTCTCTATTTCTTGTACAATCTTGTCCTTCCATACTGTTTTACAGTCCCAGTCTCACTGGAGCACAGTAGGATTCTCAGGCAATGTTATGGATGGGAGATGGGGATGTCTGCATTTCATAGGAGACCACATCAGATTTTTAGAAAGAAAGAATGAGCTTGAGCCAAAGAAAGTACAAGAAGCCATCTGAAAATTTAAGAATTACAAACCTCTACTAGGCAAAGGTCACTAATGGCAAATTTGGCAATGAGAACTAAAACAAAACAAACATAAAGCAAAACAAAACAGAAACAGGAGGAAGAACCATGTCTCACATATTTGCTTCCTTAGCCTTAGGACCCAAATTGACTCAGACATTTGGTATCTACTTTTTAAGTGTTTGTTAAATGACCATCAAATACCCGCACTATTACTATAACAAAAAACACAGTGGAATTTTCAATATCAAAGTCAAATAAAGAAACAAGATTTTTCACATAGAACAGATAACAAGACAAAGAATATAAACACACACACACACACACACACACACACACACACACACAGAGAGAGAGAGAGAGAGAGAGAGAGAGAGAGAGAGAGAGAATGTCTAGAGAACTAATAGGTTCATGTTGCTTGACAGATTGGCATCTGCCTATCTCTAAGGCTCTGTTTAAGCAAAGCAAATGACCATTCCGAACAGCTAAAGGGCTTAGTGGGTAAGGACAATTGTCACCAAATACTGATATAAGACAAGATAATGTTTTGTTTTGTTTTTAACAAAAATTAATCACTTGTCAGTGTTATATAGTCTAGTTTATCTGAAGCACTTTTATGGTGTGACACATAAAAAAATCCTAGCAGTATTGGTATATGGTATTGGGACAAAAGTCAAAGTTACAAACTGCTGAAGACTGTATGCCTTCACCTAGAAGTTCAGATGCTCCAACTGTGCCAAGGGCAAAAAGTAGTCATGCTCAGAACAGTGTAGGATGCTCTGGTTATTAATTAATTAGGGTCTAGTGCAGGAACTCCAATCTATGAGACAAACCCTTATAATTACAAAAGTCAAAATAGATTCCAAAGTGGAAAAGAAATTACTTTGGACTTGCCTGCTGCTGTAGATTGGCAAAGATTCCAAATACTTGAACAGAGTAGGAATGACTTTTTCTAGATACCTAGGATTTCACATTCAGATCTGGTATCCCTTTGCTTTCTACTATGAAAACACTTTCTGTCATAACCAGCAACCACATTTTATCTCATGTGGTCCTTATAGTCTTATTTAAACATCCTTTTGTGCTCTAAGGATGCTTAAAAGTTTTGTTATGAAACTTTGAACACATTAGACACTAGAGAGACTATTATGGGTTTTTTTTCCATCATTCGATTCCAAAAGTCATTAAAACTTGGGCTGCAGAGATGGGCCCATGGATAATGGGTAAACCTGAATGAAGACTTGAGTTCATATCCCTGGAACCCACTTAACTGCTGTGTAGATAAGATGACCCGTCAGTAATTTCAGCACTCTAAAGGAAGAGAAAGCAGTACCAAGAACAAGTTAGACAGCTAGACTAGCTGAACGGATCATGTTCTGGGTTCAACTGAGAAAGGTTGCATCCATGTATAAAATGTGAAGCAATTGAAGAAGAAGCCTCTCATCATCAACATCTGTGTAGACCTTCCATACCCAAGCACACAATCATACATGTACACTTGAACCTGGCCATATGCAAACAAGACACATATGCATACATACCACACACAGACACACGAGCAAAAATAAACTAAATATACTATCTAAAACTCCACAGACCCATGCAAGAAGAGATAATGTTTGCCCAAGGCAGAAGCTTCTTTGATATGAAATAAGGGTCCTTTTTCCCCAAATGTCTTGAAGGAAAAATAAATGGAGATTGTTACAGAATGGAGACTGTCGAGTCACAGAAGCAAAGCCATAGTATAAAAGTTAAGGATGTGCACAAAATCTTTTGTAGATTACTGCATAAGGCTAAAATCATTGTCGAGTCTATAATCACAGACTGGATGGCATAGTGAGATCCAGAAGTACCTGACTTTCCTGGAGGATTCTCTCTTCTTTTTCTGCATTTCTGAGAGATCACAGTTACAACACAATGAGGGAAGCAACACAGGTTCATCTACACTCAGAGCTGAGCTGTATGCCCAGTTTCCATCCACTCTCTTATGGTCCACAGGCAAACAAAACAAGGGCTGCACGGGACTGGTTCTTGGCCATAGTGTGGTAAACTCTCATTTATGCTTCTATCTTAACTGGTTTCACACTCACAAATATAGTGGCCCTGTTAACAAAGAGCACAGAGTTTATGACAGTGTATGGCCAGGAACTAATCCTGTGTGGTCTTTACATAAGAGCCGATAATAAGGGCCACAACTTGTGATGATACAAGGATGAAAAAAATAAGTAAAATTAAATCCATATACTACTTTTTAAAGTTTTGATTCCTGTACACAATATTAATCAATGTTTCTTGCCACATTTTATCCAAGATAATGAAATATTTCCAGCTAAATGTGAGATTAACTTGCCACATGCTGTGTTTCAAAACTATCTGTAGGTGCTGCTGAGATGGCTCAGTGGGTAAAGAGACTTACTGTCTAAGCTTGGTGGCCCGAGTTCAATCTCCAAGACTTTTGCAAATAACGTATTCAGTTAAATTGAAACTTGCAGCTGGATAGCCTTCACTGTGGATTCTCATAAATGACATAATGCAGTGAGTATTATTAGAGCTGCTGTTCAGCCCTTGTGGATAAACTGGGCTTCTGTGTGTTGACCTGTGTACATAACCAGCATCTGTAAGGTGGTGCCAAGCATTCGACATTGATTATCTGAATTCAAACGTTTGCTGCTGGAGTGAACTCATTGTTAACACTTTCAAAGTGCTTCCTGGGGAACACAATGAGTTACCTTGGGGCTTAAATTAATGTTACCATCTAAGAATGAAGCCTTTTGAAAACAACCACAGATGACAAAATTAGTTCTCCATAGAAATAACTCACCATAACAAAATAGATATCTGTATCTATTTGGAGACTTCCAACTCCAAGCCAGATAACCAGTTTTCAAGACCAGGAATATATGACAGAATACAAAAGAAAGCCCTGGGTAAACTGGGCACATTATATAACCTGCCTGCACAGACAAGGGTAATAACAAAGAAGCATGTAGGAAGTCTGGAGAAAGGAGTACCACAAGTAAAAAAACTGGCAACTTTTACACAAGAGCACCAGGGGGGGAAAAACCTGCATCTAGAAGGCATATGTTTCTGGGCATTTCGATAGTTGACTCCAAATAGTCATTTATTGCTACTTATTATGTCTGCTTAATGGTTAGTTAGACTGTGGACCTATGCCAGCAATTCCACATCCTAGGAAGGATAACGGAAAAATAACAAATATGAATAAAATGATAGATGTATTGAATGATGGTAAACACTACTGAATAAAACTGAGGAAAGATGATCAGCAAGGAGAAACGATGGCACTTTCAATGGGTTGTTCATAAAAGATGTGACAAAGAAGAATAGACACAAGTTGGCTGGTGCTGAGAAAAGTGATGCAGATCCCACCGGGAAAAGAAAAGAAAAAGAGAGAGAGCAAAGTGAAGAGAATGGAAATGTCAAAGCCATTAGGATGGGTAGACCCATCCTTAGTGTGATAGGGAACATTAAACACTTCACTTCATCCAGACCCAGAATGTGATGGGAATAGGAATAGTTGAGGCTAGTCTGCATGGGGTTTGTGGGCTAACTTAAAGAATGTGGCTTTTATTCCAGGCCAAATGGACAATCATCAGGGGAGAATATGGCATTAATATTATCTGACTCACATTTTAGCACTTTTGTTTCACCCATTTTATAAACACTCTAGTGGGCAGGAGACTGGGTGCCAGTTACAAGGGAGTTAGGGAACTGCAACATTTCAGGCATAAAAGAATGGTGACAGAACCAGCTCATAGGCACTGGTAATGTGGGCAAGAAGTGAGACAATTTGGACAGTAGAACTGACAGGATTTCCCAAGGTACCACCAAGTTGTATGAAAGAGAAGGTTAAAAGTCAAGGGTGACTACAAATATTTGCCATGATCTGCTAGCCCAGGCAGAAATACATTTAACTGGGGTTGTTACACATTTGGGACAGCATTTGTGCATAACAGCGAGTGTTCATAGAGTTTTATGTGGTTGAGGCAAATAAAACTTTAGGAATGCTTATCACCCTATACATTGATTTGATGAGCACAAAGAACAGGCTCAATTGCTGTTAATATCAACATGGTGCCATTGCAGCAAGCACCCAGTAAACAAATGCCTGTGTTTCAATCACTAGAGATTTATCTTCTGTCAACATTTAATGAATGGGGAAAATTCTCATCTAGTCATAAAAACAAGTTGATACATACTTTCTCACCATTAAACAAGAGAAAAACTGAATAAATAGGTGAAAGACTGCTTTCTGACACAGAGAAGGTACCAAACTGAACTCATAGAAAGGAAAGCACAAAACACTTTCCATGTGGAATGACGCCCTGTACTCAGTAGCGGAGGAAGGCTGAGTAGAACACACATCTACAGGAAGTTGCAGGCCAAAAGTTCAGGTTCCACACAGGGTGAGGAGGCAAGATGCTGGGAAACAGGGATGCAGAGGCAGGAAGCAATATATATAGGCTCCAGAGATGCACACAGCAGATTCCTAGACTCCTTGGAATTCTGAGATTTCCATATATGTGTTGGAATTCCACAACCCAAGGCCAGAATAATCAAGACCTTAGAAGCAAACAGCTCCAAGAGACTCCATAGCTGGGAAGTGTGGAAATTCTAACTTAAGGATGGAGAGTCTCTTGTAGCTCTGTTCAGCTAACATGCCTCCAGAACAAGGGCTCCTCCAGACTCATTCATTCAGAGCTAGGTGAAAAGCATTGCGATAATCTACAAGAAATGTAGGCAACAAGTAGAAGGAAGGTAAAGGAAGGAGGAGAGAAATAAAGCCCTTACACAATGAGAGACTCACAGTGTCTACATCTGGTGAAAAAATACACATATTAAAAGGAAGGGAAGCTGCAAGCTGTGTCTTACCCAATAAATAAAGCCACCTCTGACCTAACAGAAAGCAGGCAATGCTACAAAAGAAGATCTACTACCACCCAAGACCTACCAAACATCTATAACCATCCCAGGGTTCTCATTTGAAACAGCACTCAGCAAACCATATGAATGACTATGTTATTTATCTCCCAAGGGTGACAGACAACCGGTTCCATGTCAGACAAATAAGAAAGAAGTTGGTTCATTAGACACAGAAGATGCCATAGGGGATACAGACTAACTCTCTACCCTTTAATTCTTTCGAAAATCTGGCCCAGAACAGGCTCTCAAAAAATAAAGGTTAGAGCTAAAGAGCTAATAATGAGGGATATTAAATATTCTTAAATACTCAAAACAAAGCATGGCACAAGGCACAGGGAGTAAGAACAGATGGGAGAAATATAAAAACAGAAAGATGGTAGATTTAAACCCAACTGCTGCAATAACTGCTTTAAATAGAATTTTAACCTTCCAGTTAGAATGCAGAGATTATTAAATTTGACTGGAGAGCAAGACCCAAATACATGAGTTTCATTTACCCCCAACTTAAAATATAAAGACACGGATTACTTTGGGGGGGGATGGTTGGGAAAGATGAGCCATAAAAGCTGCAATCAGCTGATGCTTCTAATACAACATTGTCATATCAGGGGCTTCAAACAAAAAACTAGGATCACAACAAGAAGAAACATTGTGAGAGATGGCTCAGTGGTTAAGAGCACTAGCTGTTCTTCCAGAGGACCTGGGTTCAATTCCCAGCACCCACATGGCAGCTTACGACTCTCTGTAACTCCAGTTTCAGGGGATCCAATGCCCTCACACAGATGTACCAATGCAAATAAATAAATTATTAAAAAAACATATTGTGGTGAAGGAGTCAGCTGATCAAGGGGCCGTAACAATTGTCCACATTACGTACACCAAGTAACATAGTGCACTAAGCAAAACTAACAGAACTAAAGAAATGATTCCAAGATTTTAATTAGACTATTCAACAATCATCTCTTAGTTATTGAAAGAATAACCATACAAAGAAACTGAAATAAATAAATAAATAAATAAATAAATAAATAAATCTTGAACATTGTCAACAAATATTCATAACATGCATTTGTAAAAAAATAAAACCTATGATATAGCATGCAGATTTTCTTTGGGTATACCTGAACGATAGCAAGTTCAGGTATGGGCCATAGAACAAAGAATTCCTTGGAAAGGATTATAGTAATTCAGAGGACATTGCATGACCTCAATAACCAAGAAATATTTTGAGAAGCATACTGGATGGAAATCCTCAAATAAATATAGAGTATAAAAATCATTTCCATGAAATTAAGACAGAAAAAAGAGTGATGCATAGTTAAAGCAGTATTTACAGTAGGAGACATGGAGTTAAGTAATACAATAAGAGCTAAAATAGAGAAATGACCCACCGGTCAATATGCTAAGATTTCACTTGAGGCTTGTGGAAAATTAAAGTAAACTCAAAGTAGGTTTAAACACATAAAGATTAAAAACAGAAATTAACGAAATAAAAAGTGATAAAGAGAAGAAAATGGAAATAAGTGCAGAGTTTTACAAGTATTGATAAAAATTGAGTGACACCCCGAAGTGTCAGTCATCACTTGGAACAACTGAAACTCTGGCACCACTGGTGAGGAACCAAATGGCTTGGAAAACAGGTAGACAATTTCATACAATTCTACTGCCATGTGTCTACCAAGTGTGTCCACTACCAATTCAAGCCCACTCATGGCAGAGACCACATAAGGGGTGGGACAGCTGTCCTGGATTTATACATACTTTCCACTGACTCTGTGATCATACACCTTTATTATGTTAATGCTTCATTTGCCAGATGCCACAAGGTAAGGCCTTGTAAGAGAGGGTTTAGTAAGATAATACAATACCAGAGATTTTCCTCTGGTTCTGGCATGTTCCTCACATAAGACTTTTGCAAGGCATGCAGGGTTGTGTGTCCTTTTCTTGCCTTCTTTTGTGTCACCCAGTGGCCAAAACATGTAGTACTTTCCTCTGGAACTTTTCCCTAGGACAGCATTGTGGTGCAGCCACACTGTCAGGGAGCATCTATGTGAACAGCTTGCTCCAGGGACCACAGATTGGGCTCCCACAAGTACCACCTGCTATGCACATTTTGCTATGCATTTCCAGGCCAAATAGAAGTGTCACTGGAAGGACTTCCACTCAACCAGCTTCCTTTAGCACCTCTTCAGGATGCTTCAAAATCAATAGAATGCCCCTTTATTCTCAGTTTGCCTGATACCTCTCTAGGTTGTTCCCTTATGTTTAAATTTGGTTAAATAGTTTTCCTTGGCAAAATAGACAGCAATGTCCCAACTGTGTACCCAGCTAAGTATCTCCTTCCTCTTGGACAAATCCTGGCCCTTCTTAGATAATTTCTGCCTTCCCCCACTTTCTTCTAGCACTCCTAAAGGCAAATATCTAGTAGAGATCTGTGGGTGAGACCCTTCATGGAAATTCTCCACCATCTAGTGAGTCCCTCCATACTATCTTAAGGGTAAGCCCTGAATATTTTTCCTGGGAAGAGAAATAGATGCGTCCTTGGGTGTTGTGAAAGTCTACTGATCCTACATTCCTTAGAATTTCACCTCTTAATAGACATTTCAGCTAAAACTATTACTCCAGGGTATCTGAAGCCTCTCATCTCCTAGGACATGAACACATAAATACATACACATACATAATTAAAGTAAAAGACACCTTTAAAAAAGAAATAAATAAATGAATAATTTGTGATATATCAGTATAATAAATTATAGTTAGCAATATAGTGAATGGGCTACCAATACATGACACAACATGAATACCTCTTACATGTTTGAGCAAGAGAAAACAGCCATTCAAGAGTATATGATTTTATTGATATGAAACAGTATTTGCCTTGAGTTGTAGGTAATACTAGAGAAGTTAGCAGGGGTTGGCACAAGAAACTCTGTGGATGATACAGTTCTGTGTGTTGTGGCTGATATTTCACTGTTACATGTATTTGTTACAATGTAGCAAGCTATACATTTAAAAATGAGTCTGTGTAATCACTTAAGAACTATACATCTCAGTATACTGAGTATACTCAGTATACCCAGTATACATACTCAGTCTACTCAGTATACTATACAAACTCACTGTTTGTTTGCTGTTTGATGACCTTGTCCTGTTGAGCTCACTTAGCTCTTACTGAGGCTCCATACATTGTAAGCCAAAGACTTGATGCTACAAGATGTACTAAAGAGCTGCCACCTTCTACAGCTTCCTGTGACACTGTGTGGTTCTGTGTCCTCTATGCCCTGAAGCATAGGTATAGAAGATAGTGGGTACAGTTGTCATTCAGTGGTAGACTATTGAGAAGTCAACTCACACTAGAGTAATCTGCTCATAGTAATCCAACCAACATAGAGAACAGATAACCCATATGAGTCCCACTGTCCCTGAGTCAAGGATGTGACATTGAGGAGCTTAACAAATGAACTTATACCTTCTGGACTGGATCCTGTATCTAGTTTCACATGCACAGTGATCATAGTTAAGTAACAGCAATAGAACTTCCCCCATGGTTTGACCATGGGTTTCAGAAGTGGATCTGTGAAGAGTGCCTTACAAGACATATGGTAGATGGCAAGATCACAGTAAATATTACATTGTGTTGCTATTATTCCCTTCCATACCCTGTTGCAGATACTACCATAGTTTAGAAATATGGTCATAACAAGAACAAACAATACTATTTCCCAACAATATGAGGAAGGGTTATGAGAGTTATCACAAAATTACAAAACCCACCACAGGAATGTACTCAATGACACATTGTCATATTATTACTATATTGGCTAATTTTCTCCATTTAGTGGATGCCAGCACAGAGTCATTTACTGTATACAAAGGCTACATTTCTATTTGTATAACTCTGAGTAAAACTTACTATGGACTGACATGTTTTTAGGCTTATCTGATGAAAGCTAAGAAAATTTTAATAACATAAATTTCTGATTTGAAAAGATTTTCCTGTGTGTCTGATACCTGAAATAGAAATCACTAGGTCTCTATAACTGAAGTGAAATACATTAATAAGTGCCAGATAACATGGCTAGAATTCTAGAACTTTCAGAAACACCTACTTCCACCCCCTACGGACACAGACTGCAATGTAGACAATACTCAAACTAGAAAGTATTTTCTTTCTTGGTTTGTTCATGATGATATCCTTAGCATCTTAGATTCATAACCCTTTCTAAATTACATTAATTCAAGTTTTGTCATCATGAAATTCAGGTTTCTCCATAATATAATCCAAATTTTCTCCTGTGTATAGCATGTTTTTTATGACTTCTCTATGCCACAACCAAATTAGGCTATTTCTCTGACTTGAGACATGTTTTAATTTTTCAACTCTGATTATTTTGGTTCTATCTGAAATATCATATTCTTACTCTATGTTTCCCTGCTGGCATATAATTTATACAATATTTAGTCCTGTCTACCAAAGCTTATGGGTCTCCATGGGAGAGGTCATGGAGAGAAGTCATTCCCTCCTCTCTTTGCCCTTCCTCATTGATAGGTTGGATGTTGAAATTTTACAGAGAGAAAGGTTTTTGCATTTCTAATTAAAAATACATTACCATACCATAGAAGGCCTAATATAGAAATGATACTTGAAGGTATGTCTATCTAATGGGGCAAAACACTCCACTATTACTGCAATTTTCACAAGTGGGACTGTTTATGCTGGAGTTACACTTTGTGTGATCGAATCTCCACAGAACTCTTCCTTAATGGAGCTTCTTTAGAAATAATCTCCATTTCAGAATTCCCTCATAATTCTGTAATAAAAGAACAGCTGACAAAATTGCCAGTAGCATGAGAAATCATTAAGAACCTCCGATTCATTTTTCTCCATTTCAATTATTTTGAATTTCAAATCCAACACAAATGAGTTGTCAGCCGAGTTAGTAGTAATGAATACACCAGACTTTCTAGAAGGCCTCTATTTGTATAAGAAAACACAGTGGTCTCTAGGAGTCCAGCTCTGAGAACACATTTCTGGGTAATGTTATCAAAGCTGTCAAGCACTCACATGTGGGCTACTTTTTTCCCCTTCAAACAAGGATTTGTGCTTGGATGGACCTGCTAAATTACAGTCTAGCCAAAACCAAAGAAAACATTTCTTTCTCAATTTTGTTATCCCCTACAGCACCCGGTGCATCATTAGTGGCCAATAAATGCTCTTATTCTGTAGAATGTTTTTGCTGTCTTGCCCCACAGGCTTCAGTCTATGTTTTTTTTTAAAGCAATTTATGAGCTCCAGACATTAGGCCCTTCAGATGTACCAAGTATTATGATTATATATTGAAGACATGTGGATAAGAAATGTTAGAGATAAATAAAGCCAGTTTCCCTTAGGCCAAATAGAAAGTAAAACCCTGGGTGAAGAAAGAAACTCAAGGACGTGGAACTTTAAAAACAATTCTAAGCATCCACTCATATACATGCCTTATATGGTAACTTTGTTACCAGAATTGTCTATAACTGTCTTATTCCCACTTATGTCATATCCTCAAAAGAGGCAAGTAATATTTAATTTCACCAAGCAAGCATATGTACAGATATGCTGGTTTTAGGATAATTAAATTTAACCAAAAGGAAATTTCAAGTTACAGCTTTATTTTTAAAAGTTGGAAGAATGATATGTTTGGGTACAGAGCTTCTTATTTGCAAATGTAAGAAAAGAGCAGACAGACAGGGGAGAGGGAGGTGAGGAGAGAAAGGGAGAGAGAGAGAGAGAGAGAGAGAGAGAGAGAGAGAGAGAGAGAGAGAGAGAGAGAAGAGAGGGGGAGAGAGAAAGAGAGAGAATGTGTTTCCTTTGAGGAAAGAGAAGAGAAGATTCCCATACAGAAATAAGAGTCACAAGGGTGAAGAGGGCATTGGAAAGGATCAAAGAGATACCAGAACACACCTTTTGAAATAGTTTCTGCAATCTTCTTATGGGATACAAGAGTTCTTACCCACAGGAAGCTGGACCTTCTCACACTAACTTGCAGACATTATGCTTCAGAGTACAATTACTACATCCTCTTCATGCCTCTCAGTGTGCCCTAGGCCTTCATCACAATTGCCACTTCTTTTCTGCAGTGGATACATCCTATAATTTTGTCCCTGTATGTTTCCATTTTCATCTTTTCCCTTTGCCCTATCTGCATACACTTGACATACCTGATCATATCCATCCCCTTCCAGACACACATGCCTGTAAAAATGCCACTCAAGTCCTGAGAATGTCAATGGCATTTCTGAGAAACATACTCGGATATACTTCCTGAACTTACAGACAGCCCTGTGATAACATAACACACTCATTTGTATTTTAACCCTCTGGTCATAAATGTATTCTTATCTGCACAGTTCTTGGCATAGAGTCTTTGTTTTTCTGCCCAGCAAGTATGTGTTCAACACACACCATGTACCAAACACCATCTCAAGTTTCAAATAGAAAGTAAGATGAACTTCATAAGATTTTAGAGAACTTAACATCTGGTGTCAATCAACACACCTATGTTAAATTTTAAAATACCCATTATTACATTTGTTTAAATATTCTCAGGAGTACCAATGCATGCTGTTCCTTGAGTCTAGATTCACCCAAATTATTTGTCCTTCAGTGCCTGCTGTCCATATTATCTTGCTTTACCTAAACTTCTTCATCCACACTGCCCTCAATAAATAAATTCACTACCATGGATTTTACCACAACCACTTCACTCTCTGACTTTCTCATTTATGTTACCAACAACATCACCCTCCCGGTGACTTTAACTCTTTTGCTGTTGCCTTGTTCATCCCCACACTTTATCTACTGTCTAATCCTGCCACAGAGTCTCTGAAATACACACAGATCTGCTTCCTCTTCTCTGTTCCATTTGTCCTCATGAGTCTGTCACGATCCAAGATCTTTCTCTGACCTTCCCAGTTCAGCCTGTTCTGGGAACAGATCCAGGATGCACAGCCCTGTGCATTTTCCCTTTCTGCAAAAATCCACAATGCCTCCTCATATCTAAAGGTTAATATTCAGGCTCTGCATAGACCCTGTTCTAATTTTCTAACTGTGATCTCACTGCCCTTTGGTCTGCACCATATGCTTTGGATAAACCAGAAGATGGTCTACTTCATCTTCTCAAGTACAGCCTCAGCCAAAACTTCTCCCACAGTTTGGTTCTCCTTTGCACTTGTTTCCAAACCATGTTTCCACATCTTTCTCAAAGCCTTGTTCCCTTACCTACATGGAAAACACTCCTACTCCAAAAACAGCAAAGAACATAGTAATTAATTACTATGATGCAACCTATTTTGTTCATGTTTTATTAATATGCTGTGGAATACTCCTTCTGTGCACTTTGAAAACGTGTTGCTCTCATTGCTAATAAAAAGCTGATTGATTGACAGAAATAATCTGCAATTCAGAATTTCCCCATAATTCTGCAATAAAATAACAGCTGACAAAATTGCCAGTAGTACATGGTATACACATATAGAAGCAAAACACCCATGCACATAAAATAAGGACCTTTTTCTAGAGAAAGGGAAGACTAGCTTGATGGCATTCTTCCAGGTAGTAGATTCTTTGAAGAAAGATATTGGTGTATCTTTCACTGTGTTCCTTTGTGTTATCAGTTCAGAGGATATAATTGTTATCAATCAATATTCATTAGCTGCCTAATTGGTTACTTATTTTAGTAGGGAAAAAACAGAAAGCAACACAAAATTCATTGTTTTCTATATAGTTAGTATAAAGGTTTGATTTCTAATTTTAATTTAATGTATAATGCTGCCAGTTATTCTGAAGATGTTTTTCAAAGAAAAATAAACTCTGGGGATAATTTAAATCAAACTTACTTGGTGGTGTCATTGGCTTCTATAAAATCAATTGATGTCTACACCATCTCTAAGTAAAAATATATTCTTAACATTCTCATGTCATTTTACAACAACTCTCAAACACTCAAGGCCTCCATTAATATCACCCATGACTTCAGGTGAAGAACTGTTAGCTTTCATTTCAAAGATGGAGAAATCTCAGGCTCAAAAAAATGGTAAACTGCATGCCCAAGATGGCATGGTGTTTTATACTGAATCCTGATCTTGCCATTACATTAAGTGTAATGTTTAAATCTGTATACTCTAACCACCATTATATAATCAGTATTATTATATAATTTTGTGTCCTACCAGTATGCTAGCAATTTCAAGAAGTCCCAGATGCATGTTCCCTTTCATTTAGTGTTTTTAAAAAGTCCAAACACGACTCAACACAGTGATTCCAAATCTCATCTGTTTTCTTTGACAGCAGATACTTGGTTCAATACAAGTAGATATTGATTGCCTTTTATGTGTTCAGCTCTGTGCTAGATGCTGAAAGTTCAGAGATGAAAAATACACATATAAGATACAGGGCAAGCCACTTTGTCTGTCCTTGGAGGCAGAGAGTATCTTTAACTCATCCATGCCCAGCACTGGACCCGCTGGCTAATGAGCACTCGTCAGATATTGCTGCATTAACACAACTGAAGAAGGGGCTCATCTTTAAATAGCTTATATCTCTTGTCAGCATTTCTTCTCTGTCATTTTTTTTCTAAGACTGAAACATCATTCTTCCATCTTTGGTTTTCTTTAGCATTGTTAATATTTAGCTTAGTGTTGAAAATGCTTTAGATAAATCACAGTTTTCATGAGATTATTATAAAGGTACAACAATTCACTGAAATGGTGGGTAATTTTTTTGTTTTGGTTTTTTGAGAGAGGGTTTCTCTGTGTAACAGCCTTGATTTTCCTGGAACTGAATCTGTAGACCAGGCTGGCACTGGGGGTTTTGTTAAAGAATCTGTGGCTCTTGTGGGGAACACATTATGACCCAGTGTAGCATAACTCCATTTAAATTCATGTGTGTTTGTTTGTGTGTGTGTGTGTTTACATACATACACACGTATCCTTAAATAAGTTTATAAAATAATATGCTTCCCTATGACTTTTTATTTCTCTATGCATTACCCTCCTTCCATACTTAAAGTTATCAATTAGTTTTTTCCCTTTCCTCCTTTTGTAGCTCCTGTGTCCTCCCATCCCCTTCTCTAAGTTCCTTCCCCTGCTCTAGGGTCCCTTTCTACTTTCTCGGCTTCTGCAAGTACTTCAGGTTATATACACAACTCTAAAGATTCAGAACTAGGCTCCATAAACAGGAGAGGACATGCAGTGTTTGTCTCTCTAGGCTGTGCTTACCTCATTCATGACACCATTTTTCAATTGCATCCATTTTCCTGCAGATTTCATGATTTCATTTTTCCTTTATATCTGAATAGACTTCTAATGTATACTGGACACCTTCATCATCCATTCATCCATTAAAGGACATTTAATTTGTTTTCACTTCCTAGCTACTGTGAAAAGATCAACAATGAGCATAGCTGAGCAAATATCTCTGTAGTGGGATATTCTGACGTATGCCAAGGAGTGGGATAACTGGGTCATTTGGTATATCTACTTTCAATTTTTTGAGACTTCTCAACTCTGATTTCTAGAGTGGCTGCACAAGTTGGCACAAGTCTATACAGGTGAATAAGGGCTCCCCTTTTCCCATATCCTTGTCAGCCTCTAATTTTAGTTGTTTTCTTGATCTTGGCCATGCTGACCAGGATAAGATGAAATCTCAATGAAGTTATAATTTGCATTTCCATAGCTACTAAGCATGCATAAAACCTTTTAAAATATATCTTAGCCTGAAGCTGCCAAAAAAAAGACAGTTCCCTACAAAATATAGGTATAGAAAATGATTTTCTGAATAGGACTCCATTTGCTCAGGAGTAAAAGCCAATAATTGACAAATGGAACTTCATAAAACTACAATGCTTTGTTCGGGGAAGAAAACAATTAATGGAATGATGAGGAAGCCCACAAAGTGGGAGAGAATTTTGCCAGTTATATATCTGACAGAGAGTTAATACTCAGAACATAAAAAGAATTCAGAACAAGAAAGAATCATGAAAACGTCACACAGTTGATAAATGAGCTATGGATTTTGGCAGAAGGCTCTCAAAGGGGGAAATAAAAGTAGTTACGACAAATCCCTAAAAGTGCTTTTGCTTTCTGTATTTAAAATCATAGTAACTTAAACATCTGGCAAAGAATCAGATCTAACCTTGGAAAGCTGGATGTAAATAACATAAAGATTTTACTTCAGCTGCTGCTGTAATTTCCAATGTTTAAAGGACAGAGTGAAATTTCCTACCTTAATTATGGCCTTGGCATTGCTACTACTTATGAATAGGTTTCAGAAATGGTATTTTCTTTAGAACAATCTTTTAACTTCATCAACCGACACAATGAAATTATGAAAAGCATTCATTAGCTTCCAAGGCGCTCTTTTTGTTCCATAAAACCCCTTTTTTGCACTTGTCATTTTCAAGCAACAAAAATCTGAGATGTTATGAATCTACAAGAGTGACTCACGTTAGAGGAGCCTTTCCAGAAGGACTTGGGAACTTTTTCTTGTCTTCCTTCAAAGGACAAAGAAAGCAAGGGAATACAATTATGTGGACTGCTGAGATCAAGCCATCTACTGGATCTGTGCTGACCCCTGGTAAAATCTGTTCTTGCAATAAAGAAAGAGAAACACACATACACACAAATGCATATGTACACACATACAAACACACAAATATATACCACAAATACATATGCACATACATACACATGAATACATAGACACAACACACACAAATATATACCACAAATACGTATGCATATAAATGCACACCAATACCAATACAGACATACAATACACACGAATATATACTACAAATAGATATACACACACATACAAACAAATACATACACAACATACACAAATATGCATCACAAATACATACACACAGCACACATACAAATACGTATCACAAACACATATGGACATGCATCCATACAAATACACATATTTACAATGGCCTAAAGGATAGATGAACCAATGGAACTAATATGTGAACTGTTCTAATGCAAATTATTTCTACCTTGAAAGCATGTATCTCTGCAGATTTTATTTTTGCATGATCTCTAGTGTCATCTTCCACAACCAAGAGGCAATTAAATATCTTGTCACTATGCATTCTGAAGTTCTAGAGCACATATAAAACAATTAGTAAAATATCGCACCTGATTTAAAAAATAATGTCAATTACTAGACTCTCTCCAGATTACATTACATAAAGGCTTCATGGTCTATAGATTGGAAAAAGAAATTGAGGAACTGGAGAGATTTAATATTTGGTTAAAATCCTATATGGTGTTTCCAGAGGAACTAGGTTAGGATCCCAATACCCATTTGTGTGCAGGAGTGGGCTCACAACTTTTATACCTTCAGCTCCAGGGAATTTGATGCCTTCTTCTGGCCTCCACAGGCACTATAATCCACCTCTAGCAAGAACCAAACTCACACAGAGACACACAATTAAAAAATAAAAATAGGTGGGCGTGGTGGCACATGCCTTCAGAGGCAGGCATATCTCTCTGAGTTCTAAGCCAACATGGTCTGCATAGTGAGTTCCAGGACAGCCAAAAAAATTCTAAAAGGTAAAAATCTCCTAAACTAAAAATAAATTGAGAAGAAAATAACCTTTCACACAATTAAGCCCAACTAATTTATATATGGAACTAAAATAAAATGTAGCTCATTTTTATTGCAATGTCTTATAACCAAAGAGTGAAAAAGGCACTATGAAGGTATGTTATATTAGGTATGCTTTAGCCCATTGGTGCAACTGGGCTGTCCAGTGTCCTGGAGCATATACCATTTTTGGAAAATAACTGTGTTCTTGTGAACCAGGTTTGAAAAATATTAATTCATATACTATCCAGTTGGATATGATAAGCATTTTGTCTTTCAAATAAATGAGTGTCTTGGGTAGTATTAACTGTATCTAGACTATCCTCACTATAGGAGCTTAATGATAAGTGGTGCTTGTTGGTCTATTGAAAATTTAGAAGTATAGTGAATGTCTCCAGCAATTGAGTTCTTTATATTATAAGTAAATTATATACAAAAACTATGGTGGTGCTATAAATGGAAAGAGTCCTCTGAGCTCTGAAATGCTGATGGGAACACATTTTACTCTTTCTTGCTACATGAAGGCAACACAGAAATGAAGCAAAATCTCGTAGAGGGAGAAAGACCTTAATTTTCCTTTCTGTGTGGATCAAACACATATACACTATTCTCTACACACCCTGAGGATAATAATCTTTAGAAGATGACAGAGATGAAAGTGGTGAAAGGAACAAAACAGAGATAGAAAAATAAAAGTCTTGGAAAAAAAACTGTGAGAAGCTAGTGTAGGTGTTAAGCTTTTTTTATTTTTATTTTTTTTTTTTTGGTGTAAGCATAGAATGTCAGGGCAACAGGAAATCTTAGTGACCACTGGTTCAGCCATTTCACTTACTCCTGAAGAAAAATGGACCCAAGGAGGCAACTGGCCTAGTAGAAATCATTACTGGCTGTTAAAGAACAGAATGCAACCTTTTTTAGATGTTGCCCATCAATTGTGGTCAATGCTATGTGAGAAAAGTAGGTATACAGCAGCATCAAAGAACTCCAGGGGACAGTCAGATAACCCAACAGAGTAAAGAAGCCAGATACAGGACATACGGTCATGGGCTGGAAAGAAAACAGCTCGGTTGGATTTTCACCTTGTTACTCAAGTCTGGTGTTAGTGAATATACTTTGTTTAGGGAAGTCAGAAGCCAAATTGTTTGTAGAAATGTGATATATAATTGCCGGCAACTAATTCTGTTTCGTGAACTGCTGCGCAAACCAACGCATCAATAGCACAGCCACAGACTACAGATCTCTATTGTAGCACAAAGTTCTCAGAAAACATCTTTTAAATGTGGCAAAAGTAAGCAAAAGCCAGTTCCTCTAGTGGCTTCATTAAGGCAACCAAAGCATTTAAGTGCAGAGAACTTTTGGGTGAAAGCTCTGAGAGGATGGGTGTTTACTTTCACTTTTGCTTGCTAAGCCTTGATATCGGTCATCCACAGGCTGGCTTGTCTGGACTGATGGACAGATCATTTCCCAGTCTCATCTTATTCTTTAGGCTTTCAGAGATCTTCTATAGGGGTGTGGTAGTTCAAATGTAATTGATCCCCATAAGCTCATAGGCAGTGGCACTATTTGGAGGTGTAGTTTTGTTGGAGTGGGTATGGCCTTGTTAGAGGAGGTGTGTCACTATGAACATGGGCTTGAAGGTCTCATATATGCTCAAGCCACACCCAATGTCTCAGACCACTTCCTGGTGCCTGTGCAAGATGTAGAACTCTCAGCTACCTCTCCATTCTATGTCTGTCTACATGCCACCATGTTCCAGCATGATGATAATGGACTGAACCTCTGAATTGTAAGCCATCACAATTAAATGTTTCCTTTGTAACAGTTGCTGTGCTCATGGTGTCTCTTCACAGCAATAGAAACCCTGAGATGAGGATTAACATTTTTCTGAGTTATTAGCGTACTTCTTTGTTCATAAAAGCTGCAACTGTGATTGCACTGAACACAAAAGAAGACGTATCAACTCTTCATGAACTTGTAAACAGCCAGGAATTGCTCTGGGAATCTCTCTTTGGAACACTGGAAGGAATCATTTCTATTAGCAAACAAAACAGACATGGTTTCCTATCTATCCACTATACCAATAAAACAGCCAAGATGGGTACACTGGAAAGCACAGAAGTCAACTGCAAGCTCATCTATCCCTCACATTCCTGGGTTTCTCATTTTATTTTAAAATTCATGTTGGGCCTGTTGTGAACTAGCCATTAATTTATTTAATATGTACATACTTTTGAGTACTGACAGCAATGAATATAACAAAGTCTATATCCTTATGGAGCTTAAATTCTAAGGCAGAGAGACAAACATCAACCCAATGGTGTTCTGATGATTGGTTTTTTGTTTTTTGTTTTTTCTTTTTGAGACAGGGTTTCTCTGTGTAGCTTGGAGCCTATCCTGGCACTCACTCTGTAGACCAGGCTGGCCTCGAAGTCACAGAGATTCACCTGCCTCTGCCTCCCAAGGGCTGGGATTAATGCCTCCCAATGCCCAGCCTGATGAGTGTTTAACAAGCATGTGCCTAGGGTGAAGCTCTGAGTTGTTGAGTTTTGTAATTTCTGAAGAATGAACGTCTATTGTGTCTTATATCAAGCTACCATTGTGACACCACAAATGTAAACTTGGGAAAGACACTCAGCAGGAATCATTCCATGTTTCCCTTGGAAAGGACAAGTTCTGAAAATTATTATGTTTTTATGTGAATCATAATTGTAAGTTCACATTATTTCATAATTTAATTTTTAGTGATATCTGTGCTTTAAAACTGCCTTTAAAATAGCATAAAATTTAAAAATTGGCCCAGCATGTCACTAGGTAAACAGATAAATATAATAAATGGATGAGTTTTTTAATTGACATGAAGTAAAAAATTAAATGAAGAAAAATGAAGCCAAAATTAAATTTAAAAAAGATAACATCAAAGTCTAGAAATAGTCAGCAATAGCAAGAACACTCTCTATCACCACAGTTACCTAGAACAGCCAATCCATGCCACTGGGGCCACAATCATACTGTAGAAACCCATGCTATCTTTGGGCATTTCTCACACTGATAAAGTATTTACTTATATTAAACCCAAGTCTATCCTCTATGTTTTACAGCTAAGATTTTCTGTTGTCCTTGTTAAGTTTTAGGAGTTTCATAAATGAGCCTCAAGAGCCACTGAGGCCTGAATGTGTAGGGAGCGGAGGGCCAGTGACGCTGGTCTGGACTGCAGCTGCTGCCTCCACCAGAGCTGCTGTATAAAATCTGTCTCATTATACATGGAAAGTTTTCATTTGAGCAAACATTTTTATGGCTAAAATCTGATTTAAACATATTCCCATAATTATGTAATTTTTCCCACCAGTCTATGAAATTTGCAAAAACATTTGATTAAGTGGAAATGGGCTATTGGTACCAAAATCCTTAAAAGCTAAATGATTTAACACACAAAAGTTTATTTTGCATTACTGAAAAATGTGCTTCAAGTTCAGATAACATTGATCTCATGGCTTATTTTTACTTATCTTAGAAGGTCACATGGTTGCATTAACTTCAAGGAAGGGCAAAACTCCCTGTTCTGAGGACACATGAAAATACTAGGCAGTCATTAATTCTCACTACAACCTTCTAATCATCTGGCAAAACATATATACCCACCTAATTCCTTTATCAAGAATCTATACATTCATATCTTTAAAAGCTCTAGATGGCATTCTGATACCCCTACTCTTTTCTTTATTCTCTACTGAAAATGAATGATTTAGTTAGAAAAACCTTTCCAGTACTCACTTGACTAGTTACTTTTCTGTTACTGCGATAAACACCATGACCCAAGCAGTTTATAGAAAGAAAAAGGTTGTTTACACTTATGAGTTCAAGGTGGTAAGTGTCCTTCATGGTGTGGAAGTGACAGAAATAGCAGCAGGAATAAGCTCACACCTTGAAAAGCAAGCAGGAAGGAAAAAAGTGAATTCAAAATGGCAGACTTTAAATTCTCAAAGCCACCTCTCTACACAAACTTCCTCCAACAAGCCCATTCCTCCTAAGCCTCACCAAACAGTGCCACCAACTGGGGACCAAGCTTTCAAATGTCTGAGACTATGTGGACATCTCATCCAAACCATCACACTTATGAGTTTGGTTTGTAGCCTACAAAATCTTAGTGATATGTACAAGATCAACTCTTCTTCCTCAATTGACAACTGCAATGCACTCTACATATCCCCTGTGACCTGTGGACTCTCATCTGAGGAAGTGCTGCCACTGTTGTTTTCTCCTTTTAGACCCTGGGGGCCACTGGCACTCTCAGTCTTGTCTTCTTCCTGTGTACTTAACACACAAAACCTACTGTTGCTTGTTTGTTGGGTCAAATCTCCTTCTACGTCCACAGTCAATAGAGTACTCATGACCAAGTCAACCAGATGTCAGTTAAATACCCCTATTGCCCAGAGGTCATAGTTTTTTTTTTTTTTATAACCAGTCAGAAGTCTATTTCAGTTATTATTCAAGTTCATAAGACAGCCACTGTTTATCTTCCAGGTTATCCCCTCTCTGCTAGATTTATCCTGCTGTGGAGACACCCAAATGTGTATGTGTCACCTCCAATCCCCAAAGGTCTATGAAAATCTCCCTATCATAATTAATACCACCAAGAATAAAGAATATTAGAAAGAACAAGCTGGCAGCAGTTTCCTGACAATGTAAGAGGATTCCCTGCCTAAATGTATTTCTCTATTCTTCAAAAGGCATTCACCAATGATGGAAAAACTGAATGGGTTAATGGGGAGACTTCTGCTTTCACTTCGTTCTAAATGTTGTCAAGACTTGAGTCTCATATTTTGTTGAATATTCGTGTGTTTATTTTATTTTATTTTCTAGACTGTTCTTAGGAAGCTTTGTCTGGCTTTGGCATTAAAGTAATTTTAGTTTCATAAAATGAGTTAGGAAGTGCCCTGTCATCTTCTATTTTAAGATTTTAAGGAAGACATTGTCAAGACATAGAAAGACTATTTCATCCTTAGATGTTTTGTAAAATTTACCAGATTCCCTTTATTAAATATATTAAACTAAGTAACTCATTTGTATAGTAGAATCCAGTTTTTCTAAACTTTTCAAAATGAGTTATCTCTTTGAAATTGTTGATGTAGGGACTATCCCCTTACTGTTCTATCAGTGTTTGTGGACTCAGTAATGACAAATGTTCTTTATTCCTAACACTGCAAGTTCTCTATAGCTCTTGGTCAGTCAGAAAAGGAGAATTATCAATTGCATGGAACATTCTTTGCCTTTGGTTCCATTAAATGTGTTGTTTCTCTGTTCTTAATTTTATTAATCAATCTCAGCTCCTATATTTATTCCTTTCTTTACTAGGATAGGGACTTGTTGTGTGATTACACAGCCCAAGCTGGTCTAGAACTCCTAGGTAACCCACACTGGCTTCCAGTATGATCCACCCCATGAGTGTGGTAATTATAAGTGTGTATCATCACACCCAGGTCCTCTAACTTAGAATGTATCTGCTTAAGTTAGAAATTTTAACTCGCCGAGCATTGGTGGCGCACGCGTTTAATCCCAGCACTTGGGAGGAAGAGGCAGTTGGATCTCTGTGAGTTCGAGACCAGCCTGGTCTACAAGAGCTAGTTCCAGGACAGCCTCCAAAGCCACAGAGAAACGCTGTCTCAAAAAACCAAAAAATAAAATAAAATAAAATAAAAAATAAAAAAATAATAAGAAGAAAGAAATTTTAACTCATTATTCTTTTTATTGTTGTTTCCCACTGGGGCTGCGGATTGAATCTAAGGCCTTATGCACAGTGAGTGAGTATTCAGTGAGCCACACCCCAGCCTCCCCTTTTTAAAATACAGGCTTAGTACTAAAGATAACCTTCACCACCACTCTAGCAGCTTCTCCAAAGTTTTGATATGCTGCATCTCCAAAATTATTTCAATAAACTTTTTGTTTGCTTATAGAATAATTTCAGACTTAAAACCAGGTGCAAGCCAATACAGAGTTCCAATGTATCCCCTGGAATCCAGTTTCCCCTAATATTAACAACTTACATGGCCCTAGTATATTTTTTACATTTTCAAAACTTGGGAGCCAATATTCATGCATTATTTGTAACAACAAAGCCTGAAAGATTATTAATATTTCAATCATTTTCCCATGAGTGTCTTTTTTACATTCCAAGATGCTCTCTAGAATACAATATCAAGATGCCACAGCTCTTTACCATTCTGTGGTGTGTGAAGACTTCTTAGTCTCCTTGAATTTGATGGATTATGTGGATATGAGGGGTGCTTTCCAGGTATTTTCCAGATGGCTTGGGTGTCTCTGATGGTTTTTTTCATTATTGAGATGTATTTGGGAAATTGAAGGAAAGGTAATCTCAACTTGTCTGAGCACCAAATATGTGTTCTCTACACAGACCAGTGTCAAATTTTACCTAGGCAAATACTGTCCTCCATAGTTCTTTACTGCAAGTTAACTGTATTTTTCCATATTAAATTGTTTTGTCAATTAAATATAGTCCACATTTAAGGCAAAGAGGATTAAATTTGACCTCCTGGAGGAGAAAACATATGGAAAATATTTCTACAACAATGGCTTGACTTCTTCAATGTATTTCCTTTTTGGTATTTTTTCTATTTTAATCATTTGTATATGTGTGGGTTTATGTAAATGAGTGTAGGTGCCCATCCATCCCAGAAGAGGACACTGGATAACCTGGAGATGGAATTGTTGGTGGTTGCAAGCTACCCAATATAGGTTATTGGAATCAAACTCAGTTCTTCTGTAAGAGCAGCAAGTGCAATCTATTCCAATCTATTTGTTTTTAATCTTCTATTAGCATAAATAATATTATTGGTTATATTCTTTTATATTTTATCCTATAACTGAGAACCCACCACATCATTCTTTTACTCAGCAAACATTTCTCAGCTTGTCTTCAATGAAATTGTTTCTTGGCATTTCATTTATTACAAGAGCACATGATTTTAGACCATCTTGTAAATCTAATCCTCATGCTAGACTATGCCTTCTCTTTGAGAATTCATAGTTCTCTATCATCAGATATCTGACAAGTACTCTAAGCTGATTTCTCTGTATGTTTGAAGTATTAAAGTTTCTTGATTAACCTGTTATGGGAGGGGGAGTAGCAAACTGTAGCCCTTGAATTGAATCTATCCTGCACCATGTTTCAGTGGAAGAATAGATTATACTATTATGAAACAGTTAATGAAAACAAAGGAAAATAAAATATGATATAGTGACAAGAAAACTCATAAAACATTAGTTATTTACTACCTGTCCATTTACAGAGAAAGGCTGCACCCTCTGGCTCTAGAATAAAAAGTCCATATCTAGTGTATGTTACAATGCAAGGTTAGTCAGGAACCTGAGTGGGACATGGATAAAGCAAATAACAGATTAGACTATTAAGATCATTTTTCAAGGAAGCATTGAGAGAATTTAAAGATATATCTATTTCAGCCCCCATAAGACAACTTTTCCACAGTAAGATGTCTCGTGGAATCTACAAAACATGGACGTTAGAAAAAAAAAGTTGTCATGTTGTGGAAAAGTTTGTTAAAATCCCCTGGAAGGGAATCAGAAGTCTTTCAGTCAACCCGACTGAGTATTGAAAAATGGATGCCAGTCCAGATGCAAAATGTGACAAAATTTGAATATGACTCATACTGCCATAAAGATGATGGCACTGTCACTGCAAAGTAGTTACAGATATGCCAGAAGCATGTTGTATATAAAAGAATGAGTAAGTAGCTGTTTTAAAATCAGGGGAAAAAAAGAAAGACTCAAAGCTCATTTCAGGACAGATAAGCAAAAACTGACCTAGATCTTGTTGAAATGTCAGATAAATAGATTGTGGGTATGAAAATATAAAAATAAGACAGAGAAGACAGATAGATGTGTCAAGCAGATTATTGAGGGAATTATGAACAGATGATTATTTCATCATGTGACTATCAGTTGGGATGCATTCATCTTTGAGTAGCAGCAGATCCTATGTGTAGAAAATAATATCATTTCTTGTTTATCTGCACAAAGGAATGGCTAAAAACCTCCCCAGAGTTCATCCCATTGTCCTCTAGGTTCAGCATAAACCAGTGTCTTTCCTCTTTGTTCTGCCACCTCAGTGGGTCAGCTTTTTGCACTGGTAGTCACAGGACACCAACTACAGTTCCCAGCACAGTACCTTCTCACCAATATTCTAAGAAAGATGGATAGTGAAGTGCTCACAGCCCCTCTGCTTGTCTATCCTCATCACTGAGAAGCAAGTTATTTTTCTCAGATGTCCTCTACCATCTTTTCCTTAAGTCCGTCTGGTTAGGAAAGGGACCTGTACAAGTATCTGTCTTTTAAACCTCTATTAGAAGTGAATGGGAGAAAGCATTCTGCCTTCACTATGAGAAAGAGATTGGGTTTGATGGACCCAGGCTAATAGTTCTGAAGATTTGAGGCATCACTAAGAAACATGGTAGGATTTGATCTTACAAAGCTGGTCCTACTTATTGCCTATACCCAGCACAACCCACAATACTGAAGAAACAGCAACAAAATTGTGTTAACTGTGATTAGAACAAAAGTCTACCAAGAAAGGTTCACTCAAGATAGCTTGTAAGATATCAAGACCCACCTATTCCATCCTCAACTATATACTGGAAAGTCTTGAAGCCAAGATTTCACAGAGATAGTTCACATCCAGATGTTTATCAACAGATGAGTACAAAAAAATGTACATACACATAATGGAACTTTATGACACTCTAGTGATTAAATCATGATTTGGGCAGGAAAATAGATGCAACTGGAAAGCATTGTTATACAAAAGAAATCAGTCACAGACAGACAAACATTACATATATTCTGTCATATACACAAACCTACATTTAAATTGTGTGTAAATGTGTGCAAGCATGTGTGTGTGTGTGTGTGTGTGTGTGTGTGTGTGTTGTGTGTGTGTGTGTGACTAAGCTAGAAAAGGGATCATGAGAGAGAAGGAAAGATGTCTTAAGGGGGAATGGAAATACAGAATGTCATGGACTACAGGTAAACAGGGAGCAAATTGGGGGAAGAGCTAGGGGGGGAAGGAAGCAGCTGGAGGAAGGGAAGGAGAACTTGGAAGGGGTATGGGATGAATTAATGAAGAAACGGTCTCATTAACTTATTAACACCAAAAGGCACCCCTTCTTAATACCATAAACTATTATCTTGGAATTTAAATGCCAATGTATGAGTTTTGCAGGAATACATACATTTAAACCTTAGTGAAAATGAACAGGCAACAGTAGTCATACAGTACAAATTCTCATTCACAGCTGTGAGATTAAATTGTTACAACCACTTTGGCAAACAAACATAAAGTATCATGATTTTGTAAAGTGAAGACACAATCCAGTTTCAACAACTTTACCCATAGATACAAGCTGTGCAGATAGTGTTTAATATGTGCACCTAGTCACACAGACACACAGACATGCACACACACACACACACACACACTCACAGAGGCATGCACATACATGCATACACACAGAGAAGAAATTCAAACATCCATCCATGAGAGAATGAATGGTGCTGGATTCATTATGACTATAAGTAAATGAACCACAGCTGTAGGCACCAGCATGAATGAATCCCAGAAGTGTTACTCTCTGGCAGGTTATATAGTCTGACAGCATTTCTATAAGGTCTGAACCCTGTGTAGGAAACCTTGGATGTTTACGGAGTCTAATGGGAGAGGTCAACCTTCTGTTCAGAATAGGAGTGACTTCTGATATGAAAGACAAGGGATGGCAGACCAGGAGACACTGAAGACATTGGCTGCATTCCTAACTTTCAGGGGTTTGAGCTGGTTCACAGATTAAAGTCATTTCATTATATCTTATCTTGTATTTTATAATGTACTTGTTTTTTTAATGTACTTGTTTTTCAACAGCACAAGTGATGGATCCTTATACATCAACACATTTGAGAATGGGTTTCATGAATGATATTTTGGGGCAGCCAAGATGGTTCAACAGGTAAAGGCACTTGCCAACAAGCTTGAAAACCTCTGAGTTTGACCCCCAGAAACAATAAAAGGAAAGAACCAGCTCCCACAGGTTGTCCTCTGACCTCCACAAGTGTGTGATACACACACACACACACACACACACACACACACACACACACACATATATATATATATATATATATATATATATATATATATATGCACACACACAGAGGGGGGAATAAATATTAAAAGAGTAACACATTTTTTAAAAGTTCCATGAGTGGTTCTCTATGCATGCCAGGAAAAATTAGCAGATCAGTAATTTTGGGTTATCTAAATAGAAGTTAAAATAACAGTCAATTTTAAGTTTCTCTTTGATGAAAGACAAACAGATGTCTCTAAGCAGAATGGAAATTTAGAAGGAGAACAGGTCTGGGAAGAAGAGGAGATGCAACACATTTAAAGGATAGTAAATGGGGAAAGCAGCCAACTTTTCACTTATCATAAAACCAAAGGTATTATCTGTCTGGAGACCAGAGCTACAGAAACTTCCTTGGGCAGTAGCTTCTAGATATAGGAATTATAATGCAGAATCTTTGCTACTTTCCAGGGAAATGTGACTAAAGGATGGCATTGTGAGTGAATTCTTGAATAAATTACAGTAAGGTTGATTAGAACTTACCAAACTCCCCATCTTTCCCTCAAGAAGGAACCTTATGCCTCTCTGAGTTGAAAGAGGTGACTAGTTGCTATGGCAATCACTATCCTGCAACCTCAAGCAAGAATAAAATGCCCCACTATTTACAAATAACAAACCACTTCAAGATGTCTGGGGGCAGAATGAGCTGTATTCTATTGTGCCTTACCATGGTCATGTTGGAATCATGAGAGACAGAGTGCCTGTGCCCAGCTCTGCACTCATCGCTCTTCCAGGGACTCGTACAACCCAGAGGGATTATAAACTTTGGCTAGAATGCCTGAAGATTTTTATTAAGACCCCATGTAGATGGCTGCATGGAGACAATAAGGAAAGAATGTTCCCCTGCTGGGATTCCCTAGCAGCACTGTTAAATCTGACTAACATTAATGTAAGAACTTGGGCCTGGGTATCACATAAGCCCACATGCTGGAGCTTAGATGCCCACACAGCACATTTGGAGGTGTGGAAACTGTAGGAAATTTGGGAAAGTTGATATTCCATGACTGGAAGAGGGGAGGACTTGAAGAGGATGTTGGAAACCCAGGCTTTCATCTCTAATCTTCGGTAGCTAGGACATGAGAAGTGTGGCTCTACCACCTGTTCCCAGCTATCATGCTAGGCTTCACCTCACCACAGGCCCCACAAGAATTGAAGCTCTGAGCCAAAGTAAACTTCCCTCTTTTGAAGTTCATCTATCTCAGGTTTTTGTCACAGCAATGGAAAGCTGATGTTTACGTATCAACAAGAGTCAAAAAGTCTTATGAATGTTAATTCTATCCTTTCCCTCTAATATTACTTTTCTACTCTACTTGGTGAGCGATTGTAAGTATTTCTGACAGTACATCACATGAGCCACTATAGTTTTTACTCTGTATGTACCATTAGTGTTATCAGTCATCATTATAAATGTATCTGTTGGTACATCATGATATCAACCTTTGGCCATACTATATACAAACTATTAGTTGTTAAAGCAAACATCAAGGTAAATATTATATCCTCCCTCTGTTAATGAAGTAAGAAAGAAACAAAGGTGTTGATCTTCTCATGTACTTACAGCTATCACAGATGGACACTAGGCTGAAATAAATCCAAGGGGTGGGAGCCATTTTAAAAATAACCTGAACATGCTTTACTTCATCCATAAATAAAGACTTCTAGAATTGTAGGCTGGTAATTCTTTATTCTATGTCCACATATGAGTGAGTACATACCATGTTTGTCTTTTTGTGACTGGGTTACCTTGCTCACAATGGTTTCTTCTAGTTCCATCCATTTGTCTGCAAATTTCAAGGTTCCATTGTTTTGTTTTTTCTGCTGAGTAATACTCCATTGTGTAAATGTACCACATTTTCTTTATCCATTCTTCAGTTGAGAGGCATCTAGGTTGCTTCCAGGTTCTGGCTATTACAAATAATGTTGCAATGAACATATGTCCTTGTTGTATTAATGTGCTTCTTTTGGGTATATGCCTAAGAGTGGAATTGCTGGATCTTGTGGTAAACTGATTTCCATTTTCTTGAAGAATCGCCATACTGATTTCCAAAGTGGCTGTACAAGTTTGCACTCCCACCAGCAGTGGAGGAGTGTTCCCCTTTCTCCACATCCTCTCCAGTCTATAATCCACACTGCCAGAGAAGCTAGTAAACAAGGAGGACCCTAAAAGAGACTATACATGGTCCCCCGGAGAAGGGGAAAGGGACAAGATCTCCTGAGCAAATTGGGAGCGTGGGGGGAAGGGGAGAGGGAACTAAGAGAATGAGAAGGGGAGAAGTAGAGGGGTGAGGAGGACATGATGGGGCAGGGAGGTTGAGCTGGGGGAAGAACAGAAGAGAGAAAAATAAGAGGTACCATAATAGAGGGAGACATTATAGTTTTAAAGAGAAAAGAGGCAGGCACTAGGGAAATGTCTGGAGATCTACAAAGATGACACCAACTAACAATCTAAGCAACAGAGGAGAGGATACCTTAAATGCCCTCCCCTGATAATGAGATTGATAACTAATTTATATGCCATCCTATAGCCTTCATCCAGCAGCTGGTAGAAGTAGAAGCAGACACTCACAGCTAAACATTGAACTGAACTGGAATCCAGTTGCAGAAAAGGAGGACTGATGAGCAAAGGGGTCCAGACCAGGCTGGTGAAACCCACAGAAAAAGCTGACCAGAACAAGGAAAAACTCTTAGTCCCCAGACTGATAGCTGGGAAACCAGCATGGGACTGATCCAGACCCCAGGAACTTGGGTGTCGGTGAGGAAACCTCAGAAATCTATGGAGCCCCTTGTAGTGCATCAGTACTTATCCCTAGCATAGGAGTGGACTATCCTATCCCTAGCACAGGAGCCCATCCCACATGGAGGGATACTCCTTGAGCCTAGACAAAAGGGGGTGGGCCTAGGCCCTATCCCAAGGATATGACAGATTCTGAAGACCACCTATGGAAGGCCTCACCTCCCTGGGGAGCAGAAAGGGTATGGGATAGGTAGGGTGTTAGTGGGGGGGGGAGGGAGAAGGAGAGGGGGAGGGAACTGTGTATTGACATGTAAAATAATCTTTTTTCTAATTCAAATAAAAAATAAAGACTAAGAGAATTTCAAGCAATACTTGAGTTTACAGCATTTGAAGTTCCATGTTTTTCTGTAATGGTTGTTCAGAGATAGAATCTATTCTCTACTTTTAAAGATATTTTTCCTGTGTGTCTGAGAAAATGGAGAACCAGTATTCTACCAAATGTAACAAAGAAAAAAGCTGTGCATGGCAGCACCACCTTGTAAGTCCTGTACTCCAGAGGCAGAGGGAGATGGATCATTGTGAGTTTGAGACCATCCTAGTCTACATAGTGAGTTCTAGGACAGTCAGGGATATGTAGGGAGACCCCATCTTAAAAAAAAAAAAGGAGAGACAGAGAGAAAGGGAAGAAGAGAAGGATGGGGGAGGATGGGGAGGGAAGAAGGGAGGAATTGAGGGAGGGAGGAAAAGGAAGGAAGGAAGGGAGGAAGGAAGGATGGAAGGAAGGAAGGAAGGAAAAAAGGCTCTTTGTACATCCAACACAGATCTTTTTTTTAGTTTTTTATTTTTTATATATTTGAATTGCAAATAAGATTGGATTACATGACTATCCCAGTTCCCTTCTCCCTCCCTTTCTCCTCTACCACCCCCCACTAAAATCCTGCCTATCATATGTCCTTTCTTCTAATCTACACCTGACACAAAATTTCTGCTTCCTCATGACCTCTGCCCCCTTCCTTTTCTTCCCTTCTCACTCTTGTAGCTTCCTCCCCCCTCTTCCCATGTTCTCAATTTGCTCAGGGTATGGCCAACACAGATCTTAACTACACCTCCTTTCCTTCAGTGGACTCCAAAAGACCAATACTGTCACTGTCTTTCTACATTCTGTATCAGATCATAGTCAAAGACCATGGCCTGTTTGCTGTCATGGTGCTAGTGAAATGTCACTAAGGACTTTTTCTAACCAAACCTTAAAGTATTTTTCTTTTTAGTCCCCTCTTGCCACATTAGAAACTGCTTCTTATTCTTTTCATTGTGATTTTTTTTCTTACCATAATTTCTCTGAAACTACATATTTCTGGTTTCTTCTTCCTTTTTGGTCACATTTCTTCAAACTTCTCTTATAGTCATAATAATTAGCTCCTGCTGCTTATAAAACATTTACAAACAAAACAAAACCAAGAGAGAAGGTACAGAGAAAGTATGAAATGTCTTATACTATAAAATAAAAATAGAAAAGATATTAGGGAAACCAACTAGTCACAATCACACACAACATTAGATGTATGACCCTCAGTCCTTCGCTTACCAAGTTCTAAGCCTTACATTGGACCAGACATAGGGTAATGAATAGACAGTAGTCAACAATAGACAGTACAATAGACAGTAGTCATCAGAATCCCTGTGGTCAGTTGTATTTTTTGCTAAATTCAATCTTTCTAAAATACATGCTCCATACTGTCATCCACAGTAGCCCAAGGAATTCCCATAATGTTTTAAGAGCCTCAACTTGGGCAAACACTCTGGTTTCATGGATTTGAAGTAGAAAAAAATTTCAGTACTAGCCAGTATGAAGCTGAGTTGAAGTGGAATATTTTCATTAGCATGAGGGTTAAGGGACAGAGAGACACTCAGAAAAAATAAGCACCCCAGATCACAGGAGTGGACTTCTCAAAGAAGAGTCTCTCTTCATTGCCATTACTGTCCCCACGGGTATCCATTCTGTAGGTTTTGAAGTTATTGTCTGTAATGGGTTGTTGAGGAATCTCACTGAAATCACAGGGTAGCTCCCAATAGGTACCTAATAGAATACAATTGGCGAAAATGGAAGAAGGTAAGATGTCTTTATTGCAAACAGCCTTGTTTAAGATATCCACAAAATGTTTGGGAAACCAATGAGACTCTGTACAAGCTCAAGTACGCTTAGGCCTTAAGCCTAGTTCTTGCTATACTAACATAAAATATTATGCAAGAAAATGAATATTAATTCAATGTTAGTGGCCTTCACAGCAAATGTTGTCTGGGGTTCTTGCTTCTTATTGTAAGATGGTTTAAGTAGACTCCCAGGTAAGGGGTTCTTTTCCTTTCTCATGTTCTCATAATTGTTCTTGTCACTTTTTCCTTTGCCAGTGCCATCCCCACATATCCCTGCTGTGCTAGGACTGGCCATGTGCCTTTTTTGCCAGTGGAAGCTGGGAGAATTCCAAACTCTGTGTGTATACCAAGTCTCTTGCCTTTTGCTGTGACAAATGGCAGTGTTACAGATGAAGACTGCTCTGTCACACAGACCCCAAAGTATTCCAACACTGGCCAGTTATCAATGGAGCACTGAGAATAGGACATTGACATATTGACATATTTTATTATTGCAACGTACTCTTGCCGATTCGACTAGTTCAAGGGAAGGGATAGACATTCGGTAAATATTAATATAAAAAGTATAACATCTCTAAACTTCCAAATCTTTATCTGTGTAACAACATAAGACACATAGTTTGTTGCAGTGACTTTGAAAGGTTATGCACATAAAGATTTTATTTAAGTAAATATCAAACATCTACAGTATAACATGCCCTCAGCTGGGTGAGAAAACCATGGTTCATTCTGGTCATTAAGGATCTCCCATGAAACAAGTAAACATTATAGTTTTATGGTGCTGAGAATACCAGAAAGCAATAGGTTGCTCTGTCAGGGCAACCTGAGCTGATAGTACAAAATAAGGAGAGGAAGACAAAGAAAACAAGAGAGAGCAAAATCCAGCACAAAATAAGGTATCATCCTGGGAAACTTCCAAGTGGTGCATAAGACTGTGGCTAGAATACCATCAGAAAAGAGCAAGAAACCAGGAGAGACACCAAGCAGAATCCTGACAGGGAAGGGCCCAGTGTGTTCAGGTGGGAGGTGGGCTCTATGCCACAGGACACTGTTGGGGAATGTTAAACAGGGAAACACCACAGCCAGATTTGCATTTCAGAAGCATCCATTCCTTGCTGTGCTGAGGGTGGAAGAAGTTGATGAGGGAGAAGTAGAAGGCTGCTAAGGCATTCTTATTGAGATATCATGAGCATAAGACCATCTAGGGGAAGACATAGCTGAAAGGATCCAGTCTTGTTTTCTGAATGCCAAGGCTGTTCTGCACTCCTATCTGATAGGAGAAATCTCACTGCCTTATCTAGACGAGCACTTTCCTCAAGCCTGACTGTAATGTGGATAGCCTTACAGGATGTAAATCAGTCAGCACAGCAGGTGTCAACTGCAGGGACAGTTTCATAAAAGAGATTTTTATAATACAATTTTGGGATATTATAGACTAGACACATGTGTTATTCTTGTAAACACAAGAATAAAAATGTGAGTGAATTAAGCAAAAACTGATCCAATCTCTAAAACACTAGTCAATATTCTTATTGCCTATCCTTCCAACCTTTCCCACTCTCTCATATTGTATAAAGCACAAAGTTATAATAAACAATGTGTATATAAAAGTTAGGATAGAATGAGCAGGGGCTCGAGTCTGGCATGCTGAGGTAGTGAAAACATACAATAAATTTACTCCTGTGAGTTGGGGAGTTGAGGTAGGACAAATGGCATCCACATACATGCTGACACATACATTCTATGGTTCATATCATCTTCTCTGCGACAGCCAATGCTCAGTCACTTTAAGCTTTTTTTTTTCTTCTTAAGACAGGGTTTCTCTGTGTAACAGCCCTGGCTATTCCTGGAACTCACTTTGTAGACCAAATGCCCTGCCTCCTTAGTACTAGGGTTAAAAATGTACACCATCATCATGCCCGGCACTTTAAGTCCAATGTAAAGCCCATGTTGCCACCAATAAAAATTGGACTGTTGTTGACTCTCAAAAATGGAATTTGAGGTAACCTAAATCTATATTCCTGGACCATGATCTCAAAACAGCTCCAGAATAAACTGTGTCTTATTTCTTTTCTGAGGCTGGGGGTGACTTAGGTGGCCACAGTGACTCACACCTGTATGATCGACACTCAGGAGGCTGAAGCAAAGGACTGATTTGAGTTTGCCCTATGCTAAGCCTTCTGTGTGGCCGGAATCAGGGTAATAGCCCTAGGGTTGGGCATCCTCAGAAGATACCCACTTCTTCAGGGTACACCTCAACCTGGGACGTCAGCTGCCAGGCCACAACTCAAAAAGAATCTGACTCAATGTTCTGTTTTGCCAGTATATATGAAGAATATGTTTTGTTTTTATTCAAATGCAAAGTTATTTTTGAAATTATAATTTTAGAAATATGCTTTTTAGAAAATGTATCTTGCCAAGAGGCGACTTGTGAAATGGATTAAATCGCATACAAGATTGTACCTTGCTTTTATCTGTCTAATTTATATAGTATCATATTCGCTTCTCCAATTCAAAAATACTCTACAAAAATGCTTTTCATAGACTTGATCATAAGTAGCACAATTTTCTCACATTAGACAATAAGGCTATTTCTCATCCTCCCCATTATTGACATTCTTAGGAAAAATCCATGTGAGACATCTTTTATCACTACTTTATCATATATTTAAATAAAGAAGGAACCATTTCATTATTATTGATACAAATTAATAATTTGCCTTTTGAGAAAATTGTGAGAATGTCTATTTCTACTCGCAGTTTTGAAGGCCCTTTCACCACAGTCTTCAGTCCTGGCTATCCTTTCCTCCCGTCCAGGCTCAAGCAACTAAGTAGCAGAAATGCTGCATCTTTTTGCTTCAAGCTATACTCCCTTAATCACTATAAAGAATTAATGTATTTTCAACTGTTTAATATTAAATAGCTGTCAGGTTTGGGGTAATTCATTGCACTTTCCACCCTACTTTCAAATATACCTCTCTGTCTGTGTCTGTCTCTGTGTCTGTCTCTGTTTCTCTCTCTCTCTCTCTCTCTCTCTCTCTCTCTCTCTCTCTCTCTCTCTCTCTCTCTCTCTAACTGGGCTCACACAATGCTGCCCAACATACAGTGCATTAATAATCACTAAAAAGGAGAACAGAAATCACGCTGCTCTGAGTGTTGAGGCTGATCACAAAAGAATGCCGACATTTTGATCACAAGTGGACCTCCTGGGACTCTTCTATAAACAGAACACAAGTAGCAGAGGCTGTCCAAAGCCACAGGGAAGGAGCTGAGCCTACAGTGGGGTCTTCTCCAGACTTCCTAAAATGACTCTGTGTGTGTGTGAATGTGTGTGTGTGTGTGTGTGTGTGTGTGAGAGAGAGAGAGAGAGAGAGAGAGAGAGAGAGAGAGAGAGAGACAGAGACAGAGACAGAGACAGAGACAGAGAGAGACCTAAGATAGTGTGAGGAATGGAAAAACAAGGAAATAGCTGAGATATTCCTATGGTGAAACACAGGCTGCTAAGAATGCTTACTTCTTACAAAGCATGTATACACATTATAAAGCACGTGTACACACTATAAAGCATGTGCACACATTATGAAGCATCTGTACATATTATTTTGCCTTTGTGCCCTTGATGCAAGTTTCTTTGTATTTACAAGTCAGTAACAATGCTGACTTGCATTGTTGTTGACTTGTAAATACTTTAATAAGAAAATACACCAACCGTTCTTTCATGATTACTTTTAGCTTTTGTACCAATTTAAATGAGCATCAACTCTTATTGTAACCAAAGCCCTTGGGAGGTTGAAGCAAAAGATTGCTGAAAACCTGATATCAGGCTCACCACACAGCGAGTTCTAGGCTATGATATGATAACATCTCAAAAATTAAAAGAAAAAAACTTTTCTTTTTTGATAAGTAAGATTGATAAGTAAGCTGAGAAGATAACAAGGGTTTCCCAAAATACAATACCATCTTCCCACTAATGTCCTCACACAGCCCCAGTATCCAGAGCAGGCTACTGTATTGTACTTAGTTTCAGCTTGGCGTTTAATTTTGGTTGTACTTCTTTTTGATTTACAAAGCCAACAGCATCTAATTTCTTCTCCAAATTGACCAAATATTTAGTAAATAATTATGTACCACCCCTGTGACTTGAAATTCTGATTTAGTCATGTAAATGAGTTCCAAATTGATACTTCTTAAAAATTAAATTTCTACAAAAGCAGACATACAGTGTTTAATTTTGGCTCTCAAAGCATGTGTGTTTGCTCACAGTATATGTCCACTGAAGAATTAATATATTTATTCTGGGAAATTACATATCCTTCATGTAGCCGTGTGCTTTCTGATTAGCTAGAACAATCATGTTATTCTCTAGCTAGGTAGTAGCCAAGCCATAGGAAGACATATGTCCATGAAATATGGACTGGCAATAGCCTAGAATAGCCTACAGGCTATTTCACAGTAAGTGGATAAACAACTAGAAATGTATCAATTCAGCACTAAGAAGAAAAAATAATTGAAAAAATAGACTGCACGTATAAGCATTGCATAATTTGATTTGTGCAAAATACTAAAGCTATAAACTGACATACCATGCAGGGAGGCTCATCAGTGGTTGTTCCAGGCTGGGCTAGAGAGAGGAATAGATGGTAAGGCCACTGAAGGAAAACTTAAGGGTGATGGAAATACCTTGTCCTTGTGTTCATGATTGAATACCCTTGGGTGAGATTCATCACTTTGGACTTTGAGTATTATCTATTATAGTTATAAAGAAGTCAATCAAGAGTTCACAAAAGTTGCAGAGAGTGCACAAAATAATCTTGGGTCTTAGAAACACAGATTTTATCTTTTCATCAATTTCTTTCATCTTTGAGAATTTCTGTTTTCATTTATTCTTGACAGTAACTGTATACACATCTATGATAAAACATTTTAAAAAATAAATTTAGCTAGAGAGGTGAGGTGGCAAAAGGATTTGGAGAACAACAATCTAGCAAACAAGAGAGAATACTGCCATCCATTTTCATCATTTTTATCAACCAGCAGCTGCCCCAAGCAAAGTTCTGGCAAGGGACATAGCCTAGTCAATTTCTGACTGAATTTTCCATCCAGAGCCCAGAGCATGCCCCAGCCCTTCTGTCCACCTGGCTCTGTGCTCTGAGTAAAGCCCAGAGCTCAAACCTTGGCCTCCTTCAGGGTTTCCTCACTGGCTTAACCCTCTGCTCAGTGTTCCCAAAACACTCAGTGATTGCTCTAGCATCACAGTAGTGAAGACCAGACAGCCAGCACTGTCTGTGCAGCATGACATTAATTTTCAAAGCTCTGCCCCAACACAAATATAGAACTTCTGAGCTTGTATGTTCCAAAAGTATTCTGTCATGCTTCTTCATTATTGTCAAATATTTGTAATTTTTTAAAATCTAGTTTTCTTAATTTTCTTCTTTTTGCTTTAAAAATCTATAATTCCTGTAAATGTATCCTTAATGTGAACAGCAATAATTCTTTTAAACTTTGGAGAATCTTCTAGGAAGCAATAGACTGGTTCATATCACTGTCATTCAGTATTATCTATGGTTTCCACAGATCCACAATGAAAACACAAGATCCCTTCATGGTTCACTTCTAAAATTCTTGCTCCACAACCATACCCCAAGTACTTTACAGATAGATGTCATTTTCTATTTCAAAACATCTCAAACTTTGCATGTTAAAACACAAAATGCCAATTCCACTCTTAGGCATATACCCAAAAGAAGTACATTCATACAACAAGGACATCTGTTCAACGATGTTCATAGCAGCACTATTTGTAATAGCCAGAAACTGGAAGCAGCCTAGATGCCCCTCAACCAAAGAATGGATAGATAAAATGTTGTACATTTACACAATGGAGTACTACTCAGCAGAAAAAAAAAGGAATCTTGAAATTTGCAGAAAAATGAATGATCTAGAAGAAACCATTCTGAGCGAGGTAGCCCAATCACAAAAAGAAAAACATGATATGTACTCACTCATATGTGGATTTTAGACATAGAGTAAAGGATTACCAGCCTACAATTCACACTGCCAGAGAAGCTAGTAAACAAGGAGGACCCTAAGAGAGACACACATGGTCCTCTCTAAATGTACTAAGGCAGTGTCTGTCCAGTCTTAACAGAAACATGAGCATCCTTATCCTTGTCCAAATGGATTGTCTGAGAGCTTCAGGAAGTATCTTATAATCAAATGGAAGTGAGTAGTAACAGAGAGTAACTGCTGGTGTTGAGTGTATGTTTTAGAGTAGAGCTTCCTAGCCAGTATGTCTCTCCGTGTAGTGCTTCACATGACACTAAAAAATCCAAGTGTGCCCTAAAATGTGGAAATTTTTTGAGACACTTATAACAGAAAGGTCCTCAGAGTTACACTGGCATTTTACTATCCTAGGCATTCAACACCACCAACACATGGTTAAAATCTTCATGACTACAGCCACATAGGCTTAGAAGAGATCTGTTCAACTTGGCCCAAGACCAGAGGAAACAGCAGAAAGTGACAAATGTCACCTCCTAGCAAGTAATTCAATTCAGGTGTGGCAGGACATGGTGTCTTCCCTGAAGGAAGAAGTCTAGTGGGGGGGGGGAGATCAAATCAAGACAATAACTGTTAAAAAGACATCCAGAAACCTAGAAAAGAAATCTCAAAACAGAAGCTAAAAGCTGAGAACAAAACCCAAAAATGAGTCAGAAGAACTGCAGCAAAAGGTCAAACCTGGGGAAGGAAGCAGATGATGCCAAACCAGCAGAAGGCTGAAAGCTGAGACCAGGGAGGAGGCAACTTCCTGCCACTGAGGCCAACGGAGGCTCTCCCTAGAGCCATCCAAAGCACTAACAATCATTTTAGAAGAAAATTCCTGACTTAATTCCTCACCAAACCCCAAGTGATCCCAGCATCATCTCATTCAGCATGCTCGTCCTTGTTTTCCATTCAGTTTTGCTTTTCTACTTCCCTTCCTTACTCTTGTGTGCTTTCTCAATTCTATGCAGTTTTAAAATTTAATCTTAAAATTGGCAGTTTTTAAGTTATATCAGGTAGTCAAAAAAATTTTCCCTAGCTTGACTTCAATCAGTGTATGCAATATCATATAAGGAGAAATCTAAACAATCATATTAACATTAATATAAATAAAATTTGCATTTCTAGGATCTCTAACTTCTTTACTTTTTAGCCATGTGTCACACACTCTGCAAGGTGACATGAGTATTCCCTTGTGAATTCCTGACAAAAATACTTAAGAGGGATTAAATAAATGAGAAAAGCAATGCTGAAAGAGATCAAAAGACTTTCCCAAGACCTTTTAGCAAGTAGTAATAAATGGCAAGGATGAGATGTTACCCTATGATACATCAAATCCCAAATCCTGCCGTCTTAATCACTGTACTAAGCTACATTTTATATAAAAGAGTCTTAAATATGACCTACATAAAGTATGTCATTTGTCTAACTAATGTCTGTTAAAACGCTGCTGGATCTAACAAACTTGTCTAGTTATCCTTGGAGGGAAAAGAAAAGGAGAATGTCACACCTACCAAGTGCTCCACTACTCTCAAGTTCGGTCTGAAGCGAAGACATAGTCCACAGAACACAATAACTGTCCACTTGGGAGTCCTAGAGACAAAACTCCCCAGAAATATGACCTTCAGCGAGTCATTCTCAGTACACAAAATTGGCACAATAACCATATGAGCTCATGGTATAAGCTCATAGCATGAGGTAATGCAGAACAGTAGTTTACAACTCCAGGTGACTCCCCCACCCCAAGAAAGCATATTTGTTATCACAACTTGAGCAAGGTGGGAAAAATGCTACTGGTAGAGGACACTTGACTGCTACTCTGTCCAAAGAGAAACTGTTCTTAATATGGTCAATGTTGCCAAAGGTGAAATGCATTTAGCAGAGTGCTAAAAGGTGTTTAATGGGCTTTCCATATTAAAGCATTACATATGTGAAAGGTGGTACCACCTGTGTACTTAAGTGTCAAAACAATTAAATAGAAAACACTTGCAAAAATAATTATTTAAAATGTAATATTTAAGAAGTTTTATAAGACATTGGCATTTTAAAATGCAGGCTTTGAAGAGAAATGGACCTAGGTTTTGATCCCAGTTCCATAAGAGGCCAACCCATTTTCTTTAACTCAGCGAACTACTCTATTCATGGTAAACATTGTATGGAGTTACTTATGTGTCTGGAACATATAAAAATTCAATATTTTTTAAAAATATTGAGTCTTAAGCAGAGACTGGAAAAGTAATATAACCTCATGCAAATCACTTGACTATCCCTCAATGGCTGGCATCTTCAAAATAAATACAATAATGTGGGGGACTTTGTTTAGCTACACTGCTTTAAATACTGCATGCTATGCACTTCCTGTGTCAAGGTTTGACTGATGGGTGGGCTTTGAGGAGGTGGAAGGGGCCCTGACCAGCCACAGCAGGTCAGGTTGACGGCTGCCTTCCATCTCAGTAACTACAGTCTATGATTCTAAGGTTGCAGTTGCCAGGTGCTGGAATACAATAATGTTTTTGTCACAGAATTACAGTAAGAATTATGCACAAAAGCATTTTAAATCATTAGCAGCTTGGCTGGCACATGGAGGGTGCCCAATACATATTATTTACAAGATATCCAGAAGTAAAAAATACTGAGTCTTTATGAAGAAATTGTGGTTAAAAACAAGCACCGAAGGTTGCCTTTTGTAAGAGCAGAGCAGAAAGTGTGGGGTTGGGTGTTCTGGAATATTCCAAAACTTATGAATACACTTTGGTGCAGCCCTGCCACTGCATTTGTAAAGGAGGCCGTCCACATCACTTCCTTCCCAACTCGTTTCCAGCTTTCGACAAGCATCCTCCACTGGCTCAGGAATGTCACGATGACTTATCTAGACCAAATGAGAGTACAGCCCTTGGCTGCAGTTACTGAAAGAATAAAAATTGAATTCTTGAGCTACAATTTTAAATGCATTTTTGAACACCAAAATGTTCCACAGCAGTAACTATTCATAAATGAATAGGGAACAAACCATGGTTTATCAGAAGGCATTTACCATTCTACCTGGAATAATGATTGCTAATGATGATTTTATGATCATCTCTGAAAAGGAACGGTTTACCAGGAAGGAATAGCAAAGAAGTTACTCATTTAGAAAATGACTTCCTGGACAAGACAGATTATACCTAAGAATATAATTAATTGTGCTTCAGAAAATAGTGCTTAAATTTCAATGAACATAATTAGAAACCATCATACCCCAAGCTACTAATGTTAGGATACCTTGATTTGTGTTTAAAATCCCTTCTCATCAGCTATATGCAGGATTTAGATTTGTTTGTTCATTCTAACATTTCAAATTAATATAAAGTCTATCACAGGTGACTTGACTACTCAAAATGGCTTAATGAGTTCACGTATTTCTCTACTCCATGACACAACTTTGTCATTTGTCACAGTAAATGATATTGTGGCAAACCTATCTATTGCACCTTCTGAGTTCATTTTCCATGTCTATATGTCAAAAACCACTTCATACACCACACACATAATAATAATAATAAAAAAACAATTTGCTTTCTGCCATGACCTATACATGTTCTAAAGGCCTGGCCTATCTGTCAAAAAACGCTATTCCTTAAGTTGTCTCTTTCTGTGAAATAACGAATGCAATTGAAATATTCAACTGATTCCATGAACCTCCTGAACTCAAATCAGCCACAGTGGAAAAGGTTCTAGCTTTTATCAGCCACATGTAGCATCAACACATCAAGTCCACGCAGAAGCCCACAATGAAACCTTCCACATTGTCCCCACCTGTTTTTGATCATTTTCCTAAAACATGGCATCTATCACACCTCACCAAGCCAAGATCCCAAAGATTCCAGAGGTTCCCGAACACTGTTGAGGTGAAGAACACATTCTCTATCTCACATTCTAAGCATACCCAGAATTCACAATGGGACCTCACTCTGCTTTTCCAGTGTGTCTCTTTCGTCCTTCTAATTATGTGGAGATCCCATTTCCTCTCTATGCCCCACACCCTTCAAATATCTACACTCTTCCTCAGGTTTAGAAGGTCCTCCTTCTGACCTCTACTGACACAAAGAACATGTAAGCCTCTGCTTGTTGCCCTTAGGCCGCAGAATCTATGAATCCATTGAGGGTCATACTTTCTGGAAACCATGCCTCCATCTTGGCACGGATACAGTGGTCAAAGTAACAGTAAGTGTAGTGCCTGGAAGGAATCCAACATTTAGGTAAGACAATGAAAAGGGTATCGGTGGGCCTGAAGTGCATAAGCCAGAGTTCACTAGCCCTCCTTAGACTCCAAAGCAGTAACTTCTCAACCCCTGCCAGCCAGATGCTGGCCACTGCCACCAACCAAGGTGCCATTCCAAGCCACACTGTTCACACTCCAGGTATAACACATCAAATCAAGAAAAATCTTAGATTCCCTTGAATTCAGCAAAAACAAACTAAAAACAGCTAAGAGATTATTTGTGTCTCTTCAAACTGACCAAAGGCATTTAGGATTAGCAGGAAGTAAGGGAGTAGTCGCTCTGGTGGATACTTGATGACAATATACATTGGTCTAATCTTTCTGTAATGAAATTTGGTATATAAAAAAAGGCTTTTGCTGGGCGTTGGTGGTGTACGCCTTTAATCCCAGCACTTGGGAGGCAGAAGCAGACAAATCTGTGTGAGTTTGAGGCCAGCTTGGTCTCCAGAGCGAGTGCCAGGATAGGCTCCAAAGCTACACAGAGAAACCCTGTCTCAAAAAACCAAAAGAAAAAAAAAGGCTTTTACATGGGTGTAGCTCTTAAAGCTGCAAGTTTAAGCATTGGCATTAAGATGCTTCTAAGGCATTAGAGAACTGCAAACACAGAAGCAATTGGAGTAGTCATCATCAAAGCTGCATACATGACATCACTGTGAGTCTGTGCAAAGGGACAGCTGCAAAAGTATTCCTACTGTTTGCAGGCACAGTTCACGGAGGTACAAGGGAAGTTTCAGTCAAAGCTATGGTTCTCCAGTTCATGTTTTCATCACCTCCCAGCAGGGGTGCATTCCTACAGCACAGGCATGGCTTTAGAGGGATCCCAGGGACCCTGGCCATTTCCATTTCACTTTGAGAAAATGCAAATGCTTCTTCCCCCAAGCCATTAAGGTCTATGGTAAAGGAGTAAGAAACTTCATTTTAAAAGATGATTAATTTTGGTCCTAAATGCATGTATAATTTCTGTGTTATTACAGCTCTAAAATGGGGGCACATCTGAAAATAGCATGTCACACCTGCCACTAGAAAGATAGCAGAGGCATGCATCGTGGGTGGCCTGGTCTGCATATTCATTAAAACTTGCAGAATGGATGCTGGTTTGGCTGGAAGAAAATGCAAAAGACAATAATGGAGCGTTTTTTACACCCTGAAGTCATATCCTTGTGCAGAAGGAACAGGAGCAGTGGGGAAGCAGACATGTTTAACAACACCCACCAAGAAGAAACCACAAAACAAGCCTGATCAACGTAATGGCTAAGGGTGTTTTCAGGACTGGAACTCTTCCTGGCACATAAAGTGGTTGTGCATGAATAAGCTCATGTATGAATGGCTTGAGATTGAGATGAGGGATTCTGAATGTGAATTTTAAAACTCTGAATAATGACTACACTTGAAGAATAACTCATCTGATTTACTTTACAGTGTCCTTTATATATTCATCGGAGACAGATGGACGAGGCAGTTCACATTCACTTAGGTTTAAACAAATTCTGGCAATAAAAATAAAATTCATTTCCTAAATGGCATGAAAATATTACAGTTCATCAGTACTGTTGTCTTAATAATACATAAAGCAATGGTGTATCTTAGAGCTAAAGAATACTGAATCAGCCCGGTGGTGGTGGCGCACGCCTTTAATCCCAGCACTCGGGAGGCAGAGGCAGGCGGATCTCTGTGAGTTTGAGACCAGCCTGGTCTACAAGAGCTAGTTCCAGGACAGCCTCCAAAGCCACAGAGAAACCCTGTCTCGAAAAACCAAAGAAAAAAAAAAGAATATTGGATCAGACGGAATTTAGTCACTGGAGCTCTAGGACGACAAAAACAAAAGGAACATTTCACATTTCCTTGACTCTAAGACTTTTTATTATTGGTACTTTTTTTATCCTATCAGACATTTCATAATCAAATCATAATTACTATTTGTCCATTGAAGACACAATGGAATTAAGCCATAACTTGTTTTTCTGACTTGAAATGCTAAGTTTCAGGGAGAATTCACTTGGGAATTGACACAATAGTCAATACACAAAAAAATCCCCAGTGCTGAAGACAATCAGAGACCCCATACAACCATGAAGAAATGACCTGTTCCAGAGCACACTGCATTGAAATTTCAAGTTTTTGGTAATGTGATAATACTAAGAATTTCAAAATAAAACATTTAAAGGATCAACATTTTAAATAGTAGAAAAATCATTAATGGCTACAAAGACAAATATGCCTTCAAAATTCAGAAGCAAATGACTCTAAAATTCTACATCCAGAAAAGCTACCCATCACACATAAAGCCAAAGGAGGATTGTAGTGGTATCTTGTTACAACAGTGACTTGGGGTGGTGGGAACACCTTAGGGTGTGGTTTCAGGTGTGTGGATGTGACCCCTTAAAAGGAAGATGAGGGGCTTACTTGAGCTCTCTTGGGTTGTAGTCGAGCACCCTGAAGGGCAGAGGCTGCATCTCCAGGAGGAGGAAGACCACGGTGGCTATTTACCATCATTGTGTGAGTGCTCCCATAATAAATACCTGGTAGTTCTTTCTCTGGGTGTTGTGAACTAACTCCTTTAAACCTGCCATCAGAAGATACCTTTAGATGTAAAACATTTCAAAAGTTCTACCCTGAACACATTTATGCACCATCTAGAAATAGAGAAGATTAAACAAAGAAAGGGGAAGCTGCAGAAATCATGACAGAAGGAAAGTGACGTAAGAAAGAGGTTATGAAATCCATAGCATGGCTATCCTGAACAAAGTATTAGCTGCCCACCAAACCTATTTCATCTTCTCTGGACATTACCAGACAAAAACCCCTAGCCTCTCTTTCAATTGGAGTTTCATCGTAAGGCTGAGAGATCCAAGCAATGGAAAAATGAGATCTAAGTGGTAAGGATATATGCCTTTTTCAGGAATAGACTATCACATCCTCTCACCTTTCATTCCTGACTAGAGTCAAGCACCCTAACTTTAGAATCTATAGACTGAAACTAGAACTGTCTCTACTCTATCCCAGGTTCCTGGATGGCTGCAAGAAACAAAGCATGTTAGCCATACTGACATAAAAAACAGCAACCCAGGGTGCCCATGCTCCTTACCCAATCCACTATGAACTGTTTTCTATTGTTCTGTAACTAAGAAAAAAAGATTGCTATGGTACATAGTAGATAGATATAAAGACTTGATGTGGAAAATAACAGCTGGACTTCCAGTGCAATCTGGCAGACCCAACTCCCTACCACTCACCTTTATCTCTCTCATATCTTCTGCTAAAAGTTCTTCCTTCTCTACTCATAACTGCTACCCAGGAAGGATGGGGCTAGGCTAGAGTATATTTCTTCCCATTCAAATCATCTCACTGAATTTGACTTTTGTCTTAATTTTCATAAATGCATTCAAGGATATTATACTGTACATTGCAAAGATCAAAACTAACACAAAAACATATCAAAGCCAAGAAGATGGGTCTGTGTGTAATGCTTGCCAAATATGTATAAGGACCAGATTTGATCCCAGAATTCACATAAATTTTGCACAGTAGCACACACCTAGAATTCTGGTGTCACCAAGGCCAGATGGGAAGCAGAAACAGGAGAACCCATGCTAACTTGAAGCATGTAGCAACAACAACAAATCAACCATATCTCAAGGTGGAAGACAAGTTCCAACCCCTGAAGTTGTCCTCTGACCTCCACATACATGCACACATATACATTTCTATATAGACACACACACACACACACACAGGAGATGAACAATCCAATTTACAAAGTATGACATTGCCTCATTAACTGACAAGCTTTGTGCCATTTTAGCTACTGTCTTTAACATCTATGACTTACGAAACCACACCCAAACATTTATTTTCAATAAATTTCTCAAGGCAATAAGACACAGAGAAAAGCAGTGTCCCTTCCATATTCCTATTTCCTGGCCATTTTCACATGTCAACTTTATGGCTAACTGTTCATCATCTAAAACTTGACATGTGGAAGAGATATTATTCTTCCAAAAAGGTACAACTTTTACCATGACCTTGCTGGTTGGGTACCTTAAGCACTTAAGTCTCAAAAGTCTAATGAATTTAAAGGATGTTTTTATCAAGGGCTGAAAAGTTGCCTCAGTGGTTAACAGCATATACTATTCTTGCCGAAGAGTCAAGTTCCGTTTTCAGCATCTACTAAAAGGAGCTCAAAACTATCTGCAAGTCTGGCTGCAGGGGATGCAATGCCCTCTGCTGGCACCTGTGAGCATCTGCATGTATGTCTACAAACTCATATACAGATACACATACATACACATAATTAAAAATAGATTTTTTTCTTTAAAGATACCCCATCATACCAAGTAATTGATGGGACTATTGGAAGCTCTTTTCTAAATTTACTATTCAATATCTGGCATTGTGATTGCTATTTGGAGAAGAGTTTCCTCATTAGTAGCTATTTAAGAAACCAAAACTATTTCCAATATCTGGGTAAAGCTATTGTTATATTGCATCGTTCAATAAATTACCATTCTCTTTCCTGTTGCATTAAAAATAAAAGACCCAGAGACTGATATTGGGGTTCAAACTTCAAGCTGATCATCAGAAAAGCAAAGCATCTGGCCACTACCTCTTACCTCAACCTCAGGCTGAATGGGCTGATCCTGTCTCCACGAGCTCTCATCAAGCCTCAGACTGTAGGCTCTCCTCAGTGTGGCTGGAGAATGAATGCTCCTTTCTTCAGTGTGGCTGGCAAACAAATGCCTCATCTACTGACTGCTGAAGACCCTGCTTCAATCTTTTATACCCCTCTAGTGCTGCAGTTAAAGGCATGTGATCTGTTACTGTTCCAGACTGATTCAATTTCATGTATCCCTGGGTATCCCTGGGTGGCCTTGAACTCAGAGACATCCATCTACCTCTTAATCCTGAGTCCTAGGATGAAAGGTGTGTACCACCACCTCCTAGTTTCTGGTTGATGGGGTTAAAGGTGTGTGCCTGGCTTCTATGGCTTGTGGCTGACTTTGCTTTCTGAATCTTAAGGCAAGCTTTAATAAATCATAAATAATATATCACTACACTTTTGCTCACAATGAACCTTACCTTTGAGAATACAATGCACAAAGGTAACATTCCATTGCTGTGTAACTCACCTTTGAAAACCCCACTCAAAATCCTGAGTTATGAAACTCACATTTGGAAATTATTATCCATCTTCTTGTTTACACATGTATAATGCTATTTTTAGGATTTATGTAACATCCTGCAGAGCAAACTAATGCACCTCATATCCATTATTTCATTTCTCTTGTAATAGCCCTCTGAACTGTGGTGAAGATTGTTGCCTCATCCCATTTTAATGGGAAAAGAATTTAACCAAAAACCTCTGTTATACTTCTTGATGTGAATAAATAGCTCCTAAGTAGAATGCCTACATTAATTGGAAAATAAACCCTCAATTATTTGAGTATTTTCACCAATAACCTACATGCGAATAGCAAAGTAAAAATCACATGGATTCGGTGGATTTTATTCTTTTTTAAGGTAGGCATATGCTCTTAGGTACGAATCATACATATTATTAAAAAGTAAAATCCATAGATATAATTTGAACAACAAAAGGTCAGTGCTTCTTAAGTATATAGTACATAGCATGACCAGTGTCTTATTCCTTGAAACAGCATACAATTTCTGGAAAAAATACAATTGTGCCACCAATTACCGGAAAATATTGATTTGCCTTCCTTTGCCACTGACTACAAATGGATATCCTTCCTTAACTTTTAATGGCCACACAGTAATTGTCTGTTTTATAAAAGTGTAAAGTCAGAAGGAAGCCTTCATTAACTGATAAAGAGGGCAACCAACCTTGCTAGACATTTATCTTAATCCAAATGGGGGAACACATTTTTTTTTTCAAGGCTCATTGGTATTCTCCAGCTGTCTCTGCATCTTACCAAAGTTAAAGCTAAGTAGGAGGTGTGACTTACAGAAATAGAGTTTCCCTCTTAAAGTTTCTCCATTGAATAAAATGTGAAATCTCTTCTTGGTAATACAAAACAGAAACTCTTAGATTTTCATGTTATTCTTCATGCAATAAGCAATGGAATGTAAATCTTACAAATTATCCAAAGTTTTCACACCTAAACATCTTAAGATGAGAATATTTATACAAATTAGCCAAATTCTACAACCTAAGATTGGTAATTATGAAGGTCTGTAGACATTAATTTTATTCTTCAGAAATGTAAAAATCTTAGCAATTTATATATCCAGCTGGGAATGTGTTTTTTTTTTTTCCTTTTCTGGGAGAAATAGAAAGCTTAACAAATAGCAGATTAAACCATTAAGAGGCTAATTGTTCTCCTGGAAAGTTATGTTTGGAGGCAGACAAGGCTGGACTGACATGTCGTCTCTAAGGCTCACATAGGCTCTAAACTTTGTTTATTTTCTCCATCATTCCAAGCATACAGATCTATGTCTAATGGTTGCAAGATGGCTGCTCATCGATCATAACAAAGTCATCAATGCTTAATGGAAAGTAATAAAGTTCTAGACCTCTGGCTGCTTGAGATGCCTGCCTTTTGTTCAGACCATCTCATCTTAGTCATTGGAGTCACTCCCAGTTTCAAGGGAGGTTTGAAAGTTGAATAAAGGTATCATTCCGACCTTTGTAGTAAAAGAAGATGGAAGAGAAATTGAGTGAATGAATGTGAAATGAGTCCATCTACAGCAACTGCCACACTTCCAAATCAATTTAATCAAGTGCCATGTACTTAAGTATCATTACCAATGTCATTATCATGGTCAGCACTAAATATGTTCCCTCACATGGTCCAACATGTTGTTAGGTATATGGGTTCACACATCTCTCATTATTGCAAATTTTGGATCACATCAAAATATCATGCTAATTTCAAATTTACAAAATAATTTTCCAGACAATTTTCTCATGAATAATGAATGCTTAATTACATAGAGTTATTTCAAGATTCCCTTAATTGTTTGTCAAATGATACCAAAAAGAACCTTGGAGATTAGCATACTCTGAAGCCATGTTATGTACCTGGGCTCACACTCTCTAGTGATTACTATTATCTCAATAATGAACTCAGGACTTCCAATTCTTGGTCCTCATTCGGCGTCACCTTGAAAACTTCAGTCTCTAAAGTATTTGGAAAAGTAAAGGACTGCAGTGGGAAGGCCTCATTTTATTATTTTTTTCAGATACTCTTTCCATTTTGGGCATTGAATTTTTTGATATGGTTCACACCATGACACTGCAAAAGCTATCTTTTCTGGAGGAGTTTTAGTAGTTACAGGCAAGTCAATAGGCACATCCTTTAGGTATAGGCAGACTGCCTCTTAAGAAGTAATTGGAACTACTTTAACAATTACTGCTCTTACATCTTAACCTCTGAATTCAGAAACAATTATGGTTCTGCGGTTATAATAACGTGGATGGACAATGGAACAAAGACACAGATAGGTTTTCTTTTCTCCCTCAGAAAATCTCTCAGTAAAGACAGCAACATCACTGTGTGCTTTTTTTAGTTCCTAACACTTGATGTACTAGAGAACAGTCTCAGAGGGACACTCCTCTCTGTGCATTAAGAGAGCAAAGCAAACAGGAACAGATGAAACATCCTATCCAAGGAGTCCTAAGATGGGTGTGGGGGGGATGTCTTCCTGTGCATATGGGGGAAGAGAAAACAAGCACTGTGGTTGAGTCGCCTGTTCATGTTTCCCACTGTCAGTCTGTTTGAACACCTGTTAGTTCTGCAACATTCTTCTCACCTACTGTCTCTCAAGAACCTGCCAGGAAAGCATATCCTTCAGTGTTGGCCAGTCTACCAATGGTCTACCAATGCACTATGCTTAGGGCAACTGCCACTGTCCACAGGCCCACAGGAGTAACTGTGATGATAAAAATGAGCCATTAAACCTAAGTCATTCTTCCCAGCAAAGACACCCAGAGTTAACACATGAGGATAACAAAAGTCCGAATCTAGAAGTCTTCCCTAGGAATTCATCAATCCTCATATTATATGTAAGTTGGGGCTATGGGTTCATTTTTCTAGAGAATAGGCCCACATGTTTTACATATATCAAAATGTGCCTGTTACTAAAATGAAAAATCACTTTCTGGAATGTGTTTTCTCATCAGAAAGAGGTACTAAGAAACCATACCTCCCTATAAACATTCAGTGTCTCCTCCGAAGAAGCCCATGCTGATTAAAGGAAATGTAACATTAGAAACCAGTAAAACCTCAGGATAAATAAGCACAGTTACTAGTGAACTGAGGCCACTCGATTCCCTTACAGCAGCTCAAGGTCTCCATTTTCTAAGGTGTAAAACAATAGCTGACCTCTGAGATCACTTCCAGCTCTGAGAAATACCCTGATTCTGCCAGCCAGCCCTGGGATATAAGACAAGAAACCAACGGCTGAGAACCTGGAATCTTTTCTTTAATCCCTTTGACATCGGCAAGTACTTCTGCAAATAATCACATTTTCTTCTAAGACTTACAGTGCTCATTGATAAAGCATTCTCTAAGCACTTCCCACAGAGGTGGCAAAAGATTAAAAGCACTAATATTTTTCAAATGCTTAAACATAACTTGGAGAAAAACATCTCAGAGAAAATATCATGCATGGATTTTTGTCTAGGATTTCAGTGATAAGAAGATGTGGCTTGATACTTCAATCTTCAACCACAACAATATGAATTAACTTAAATAAAAACTTTTAACTGAGATTTCGATAATTTCTCTACAATAAATACATGTCATGGGGAAATACAGTCAAACTAGTATTTTCAATTACATTAATGGATAATGTGGCTAAGGATTTAAGCTGTTTAAAAAGCACATACCCCAGTGGAGACATGACAGTGCACATTCATCTCCCTCTGCCTCCCCCACTAGGCACGACTATAAATCCTAGAAATGAAGCCACAGCCATTCAACAGAGACTTGGAACAGTGGAAAAAGGCCGCTGGTGGACTGATTGGTGGCCTCCAGTCATAGGAATAATACAGCAGTAGGGTTCACTGGTGCAAAATTTTCTAACCCTAACCTAGCCATAGATGGCAAGGGAGATTTATTCTTCCTATGTCTATCTAGGTTTGAGCTAAAAACAATAGGTAGCTTAAAGGTAGCCATAGAGATCCAGGGTGGGGAATGCTCCTTATTCCTACAGCCTAAAACCAGGATCTTTCTTCATCTACAAGAAACATGCAGCCTGTGCTGAGGAGGCTCCCTCTTCCTCATCATGTGGCAGCAGAGGGAAGTCCAGATGCACCAAGCAAAGCAGGCACACCACAAGCTACTAGGGATTAAACTGTCGATAAAACTGTTGCCCCAGAACAATGGGCCCAGGTCTACATGCTAAACATAAAGAGAATAACTACTTGCTGTAAAGCAATGTTTAAGGAGGACTTAGAGTCTCCTAACACAATAGTTAAAAAAGAAGAATAAGAATAAGAATAAGAATAAGAATAAGAATAAGAAGAAGAAGAAGAAGAAGAAGAAGAAGAAGAAGAAGAAGAAGAAGAAGAAATGGTCTAGTGTATAGTCACAACCTGAATGGGAGAAATTAACTGCCACCAGCTCTATAGGCCTTCCATGGAGAAAGGCTATGCAGCTATAAAAGTTCTAGCAGATGCCACTGCTGGATGAGCAATCCCAGAAAACTTTCAAGTAAGAGAACAATCTGAAGAGGCTTACACATTATTACAGTATAATTTTAAGAAATTAAGACTAGAATCCATAAAAAGGAGAAGCAAAGCAGAACCGAAAAGATCAAATGGCATTTCTAACCATGAGAAAAGAAATCAGTTCAATGAACAGCTTAATCAATAGATAAGACATCAAAAAGGACAGGAAAACTTATGGAATGCCTCTGGACAACCACCCAAAGATCTCTCAAATGAACTGTAATTGGAAAGTAATACAAAGGTGACAGATATGACAGATGAAAAGAGAAGGTCCAAGATGAATCTAGTAGGACTTTCACAGGCAGTAATAGAATGGAGGCAAGAAATAATATAGACTCAGATATGCTATTAATTCTTGTTAAGAAACACAGGAATCTTCTAATTAAATAAACACCCAAAAGCCCAAGAAGACACAGTCAAAGCCACCCCACAAGTGAACATACTATAATAGACAGGAAAACATCAGAGACAATGAACATCCCAGGACCCATCTTATCATCAGCAGTGGCTGGGAAACTGTATCTTCGAAGTAATGAGGGAAACAATTGTGAATTTTGGATTCTACTCCCAGATACTATATTATTTAAGCACTGGAATCAGACACAGTTTCAAATAAGCAAAAGAGACTTGAATATTCCTGTCATCTTGAGGAACCAACATCCAAAGGAAGAAGAGAAATATGGGAAGCACATAGGATATGGCTCAAGTTAAGTAAGCACTGACTGTAAAAAACAATCAAAAGAGCCAATTATTAAAGATGACATGTAGTATAAAAATGATAGAACTACTTTGCTAACGAATTTTGAAATATGTTGAAATATGTGAGGTATCAAAATTATAAAATTATGATGCCCATATGTAGTTCTAGAAAATAGACATTTTCATCCACTGTATCTAGTAAAACAAAATATGAAGCAAAATGTGGTAATTCATACCTATCATCTCAGAACTTTGAAGTAGAGGTAGAAGGATCTGGAGTCTAGGGGGTCTCCCTCACCTACAGAGTGAGTTCAAAGCCAAACTAAGTTAGATGAGACCCTTTCTCAAAAAAAGACAAAACAAAATGATGAAGTGTCTTTAAAACATTTTTAAAGACATGAAAATTAGAAATGTCATATATAATATTCAAATCAGTAGACAGAAAAGAGGATACAGAAACTGTAAACAGAAGTTAGAAAGGAAGGACAAACCATGGAAGAATGGAAGGACAAAGAAGTGTCCTTTAATGCCAACTGACATCACATCTCAAAAGGTAAATGGATTGAAATTGGTAAAGTGAGCATGTGCAGGGGACATTGGTACAGATTCATTTCTCTAGAAAGTCACCTCTGGCATTAAATTAGTGTGCACTTTCCTTAAATACCGCTTTATTATAAACATATGAGGAAGAATTCAGATTGAAGCAGCCATGAAAAGGTGGTGTAAAAAAAAGAGAGAGAGAAAGAAAAAACCCGCAATGTGAGTCATCCCAGGTACTCTAAAGCTACAAGGATTCGTTGTGCTGACATGGTCATCTTCATATTCCCACATCCATTAGCCACTGGCTATGACTGCTCTGAAAGAGAACATGTGTAGCTGTGGACAACTGCCTCTTCCACAACCCCATTACTCCTGGGGTTTGCAGCCGCTGAAGGCAGTCTCTTAGGAACCTTCTCAGAGGCTGAGACAGCAAGCCCTTCCCAGGAAAAGGACTTAACACGTCACATTGTCTGACATACTACTGCAAGGTGCCTACAGTTAGTGCTCAAAGAAATCCATGTGTCTGATAACACACAAACCACCTGAAGCTTTTACTAAATTATGCTGCTTGGGTTTCTTAGAAAGAGCAGTAAGTTTCATGCTGCAGTAATTTTTAAAAAATTAAACTTTCTAACTCAAGACCTGGTTTCTTTCTCTCGAGCCAAAACAGGTAAAATAAAGTACTTCCCCATTTTAAATGGATCGTAAGCCAACACAAAAATATCTTTTCCAAATGCACTTACACAGCACCTGTCAGTATTAAATATTGCCTCAACCTGGACAAATGACTCCAAGAACACAAAACTATGTATGATTTACTTCTTGCTCCTCAATCAAAACCAATGATATTAGAAAAGCAAACAGGCATATCCAAGCAGGTACCCTCTAGAGAAATTTAAGATAATTTACCTTGGCAAAATATGCCAAGCTAGAAATAAACTAAGAAGCCAATCAAATGAGGAAATACGAGTAGACACATTGCAAAATTGTTTAGCTCACAAGTATATCAGGAAAATAGAAAGATGAATCTGTTTGCTAGACATCCCAAATGTATCAATCATGTCGTCAACTATTATATTCCTTTTAACGCTTACTTGGTTTTTTGGTGAATTTACAAACTGGCATTATTCTGTTTATAAAAATCAAAAATAATGGGAACTATAGTAAATATCCTCCTTGCTAAGTCCTACAAGTATTGATTTGAAGAGTTGAATAAGCCAATTTTACACTGAAAAACGCTTGTTTATATTAAAAGAGATTTCTCTTTCCTGAGATGTCAGAAGATAAATGAAGTACACTGAGCACAAACCACAACTAAATTTGCTTTACCTGAAATGAACTCATTGGCCTCCTCCACCTTCTTGACAATACATGTCATAATATTTCCAGGTTCTCGGGTCATACACAAAAACATTGGGATTCTCAAACGGGGGATGGGGGCTGAAAAATCATTGCATAATAAGTGGGTTTAGCAAAAGAAAAGAAAATTATGATCTACTAAAATTGGATGGACTTTTATTATTTTAATTATACATGTTAACTTAATTTGCCTTTTGCACAGTGTAACCTGGAACTTGCAATAGCCGGAATGTGCTACATCTGTAAGATGCATGTGATCTACAGAACAGCCATGTCTCATAAAGATCTAACATAGGGGTTCACAGAATGCATTTCTGTTTAGCAACATCATATACCTGTGATGTAAATCTAAGATACCCGTAACGTAATTTTTTTTAAATCAGTTTTGTTTGAAAATCACCCGGTGCATGCTGTGTCATGCGGATGATGAACACCTGATTAAGAACTATTCCTCCCCACCTTCCTCTTCATACTTGGTCAACACTGTCGCTTCCATGGGCTCAGATTTTTGTGTTGAGGGTAGCACATGGTAAGCGGTGTGTGAAGAAGGGATGAAAACAGAACAAGGAGAGGAAACAGAGCAGAAGGAAAGTGAACTGAGGGATAGCGGGCCTCCTGCTCCCCAGTCTTGGAGCTTCGAAAGGCAGTCTAAAAACCAGAGCTTGCCAAAAGTTCTGGGCAGAGCCTTGCTTCTGCAGAGGCTTGGGTATGCCCGGCTTGGGAACCCAGCTACCTAGGTGTACAGGAGCATCCTGCTGCAGCATCTGAACAAACTCTGGGCAGTTGGCTTCCAGGCACCACCAGCTAGCTCATCATCATCGCCCACTCCGAGCTCCGCTCAGGGAATCCTTCTGCCTGGCCATGTCCCTTGGCTCTCTCTGCTTCCCAGTGACTGGCAAAGCAGTCCAAGGGCCCAGCGGCAGACTGAGAGTGTCCAAGGGAAGGGGCCCATGAGAGGACTGGTTACCAGGGGGCGACCGGGACGCGCCAAGGCTGCCATACCCGCCTCGAGGCTCCAGAGCCCGCAGTCGGTGTGGCCGAGGTGCGGTGTGGTGCGATGCGGTGCGGCGGGAGGCGAGGCATCCTCAACCTCAGGCTGCGCTCCCGCGCCAGGCTGCCCCGAGGGCGAACCCTGGAGACCCAGGGGAGAGCGACCCGCAGCCTCATCTCGGGATACAGCGGTCACCCAGGAGGGGCCCCCAACCCGCGCTGAGAAGAAGAGGCTCGAGTGCCTCTCCTGTGCAACCGGACCGGGACCGCCCCGACTGAGCCTGGAGCCACTGCTCCCCCACGCCTCTTGATCCAGCTCTGCGCGGTACCCGAGACCCGGTCGCCCTGACTGGATGCTGCGGCCACCGAGGCCACCACCTGTGAGCCACCAAAGCCGGGGCCTCTGGACGGTCGCTTTTGGCTCCTTTCCTCTCCCTCCTACCTGGCCGAGCTCCCTGGCACTCCACGCGCGCGACCGCGGGGGACTTTTGCAGAAGCTCCCTCACTGCCAGCCGGCGCTCGCTGCAGTCTCCTTCCACCGTGGCTGGAGGATTACGCGCAGCCCTGCGTGCCCATCAGCCGGTGCGGACGATCCCGGGTGGAACCTCAACTCGCCGGCCCCCGCCCCCATTCATAATCCCCGCGGCCGTCTGCCACTACACGCCGCCCCCGCCCCCGCGCTCGTTCCCGCTCACTGGCCCTGCGATGTGTCAGTGGCTAGCTGTTCATCTGCCACCCAGACAGTACCAAGGGCTCCCACACCTCCTGGCTGCAAGAAAGGGGGATGCCCCCCCGCCCCCGGGTGGGCGGGTGAAGAGAGCCTGGCTCATCACTCAAAGAGGCGGTGGGAGCGCAGGAGCCCACTGCTCTCCTGTTGCACAAAGGACTCCCTGAGGGATCAGCTCTGTGTTCCTGAGCCAAAGGGTCATGACACTGTTGAGGATGTAGTCTAGTAACAGCCTGAGAGAGGGTCCCATAACTTAGGGATTCATGTGACACAGCATGTGACACAGCAACAGGCTTAGGCACCTGGACCTGAACTACTGATCCTACTCTAAGAAAAAGATGGATGGAGTCTTGCCTTTCTCTCTCTCTCTCTCTCTCTCTCTCTCTCTCTCTCTCTCTCTCTCTCTCTCTCTGTGTGTGTGTGTGTGTGTGTTCCTACTAATAATCCCTTTTAGTGAGAATGTAAGTGAAGGAAGTTGTCGAGGAAAAGAAGTCTGATAAGGGATGACTTTGTACCTTGAACTACCAAACTAATTAGAAATCAGACTTTCTTTTTTATTTTAATTAGAAAGAAAATTATCTTACATGTCAATCCCAGGTCCTTTTCCCACCTCCTCCCCTGCCACACCCCCCGCCCCCCCCCCCCCCCAATTAACACCCTACCTATCTCATATGGTTTCTGCTCCCAAGGGAGGGTGAGGCCTTCCATAGGGGGTCTTCAAAGTCTGTCTTATTCTTTGGGATAGGGCCTAGGCCAACCCCCTTGTGTCTAGGCTCAGGGAGTATCCCTCCATGTGGCATGGGCTCCCAAAGTCCATTCCTATGCTAGGGATAAGTACTGATCCACTACAAGAGGTCCCATAGATTTCCAAGGTCTCCTCACTGACACCCACATTCAGGGGGTCTGGATCAGTCCCATCCTGGTTTCCCAGGTATCAGTTTGGGGACCAAGAGCTCTCCCTTGTTCAGGTCTGCTGTTTCTGTAAGAAACCAGACTTTCAAGGATACTTTAAACTATCTGTCAATTCATCCCTATGACCTAATAGGCATTTTGCATGGAGCACAGGACATGGTATCAGACTGGCAGTATGAAGATGGTTGGGACACTAATTTGCATTCCAGCAGCCTGCCATCTAACCAGAAAAACAACCATAAAACCCAAAATGATCCATATAAACATCCCACTATGAAACATGTCACAATTGCCAATTGGAGGCAATTTTCTTTTTGTTGGAAGGAGATGGGGTCAGAAATTTAGAGATTTCTGAACTACCCATACTAAAGGGCATAAAAAGGCTCATCAAGGAAGTGGCGGTAACTTTCCATATTTTCCCATTGACCCAAACCACACAGGACAGGGCATACCTATACCATATGGCTAATGTGAGTTTACCAACTCCTGTTATGCACTGTTTCCTCCAACACTATCTGCCAGGGAACACCCAGATCTCCAGCTTCAATGTTGCCAATTGTCCAGTGGCCATTCTGCTTTTCCGGCTTTTTGCTTTGTACTAGATGCCATCCACTGCATCCATTACCTTGAAATTGAGCCCAAAGTTAATAACATAAAGGCAATGAGCCTCTGGAGAGAAGCCAAAAAACCCTGCGATGTCATGGTTCTGACACACTCTCTTTTTCTGAACTACAGTGAGAATTAATTAGCTAGACTTATTAAGTATGAAGACATCATTGTCCAAAGACACAGTGGATGGAAGCCTAAAGTGTGACTTAATCTAAGTAAAATAGAACCAAGTTGAGTGGCATGCTCCCCTTCTCTGGATATTAAAACTGAAAAAAAAAATGAATGGCTATCAAGTCTTTTGAAGTTATTCCCTCTTCTTTAGAAAAAAAATCAGTCCAAACCATTATTGTTACAAAATAATAACACTAATAATAATTAAATAGACTGATCACAGCATCAGTTGTTTAAACATCTTTTCCTGCCTCTTACCAGAATTTATGTGCTCTAACAAAGAGAATGGGGAAAGATTTAAATAACATTTTCTTCCTTTTTTTTTTTTTTGGTTTTTCTAGACTGGGTTTCTCTGTCCTGGAACTAGCTCTTGTAGACCAGGCTAGTCTCAAACTCACAGAGCTCCCCCTGCCTCCTGAGTGCTGGGATTAAAGGTACATAACCACCACCCGGCAAATTTATCCAATTTTATTCATAAACTCCAAAGTACTTTCAAAGGTTGCCAAGAGTTGCATTCAGCCAGAAGTTGCATGGAAAGTCCTTAGGCTAAGCAGCTTGAATTAACCAATGAGACAAAGAAGATACAAGCAAAGAAACCATAGTGCCAAAAAAGAAGACCCTATGATAAAATGCAAAAACTGCCTGGACATATACCCAAAAGAAGCACATTCATACAACAAAGACATCTGTTCAATGATGTTCATAGCAGCATTATTTGTAATAGCCAGAAACTAGAAGCAGCCTAGTTGCCCCCCAACTGAAGAATGGATACAGAAAATGTGGTACATTTACACAATGGAGTACTACTCAGCAGAGAAAAAAAATGGAATCTTGAAATTTGCGGGAAAATGGATGGAACTCAAAGAAACCATTCTGAGCAAGGTAACCAAATCACAAAAAAGACAAATATGATATGTACTCACTCATATGTGGTTTTTAGACATATAGTAAGGGATTACCATCCTACAATCCACACTGCCAGAGAAGCTAGTAAACAAGGAAGATCCTAAAAGAGACAAACTTTATCCCCTGGAGAAGGGAAAAGGGTCACCATCCCCTGAGCAAACTGAGAACATGGGAAGAGGGGGGAGGAAGCTAGGAGAGTGAGAAGGGAAGAAATGGAAAGATGCAGAGGTCATAAGGAAGCAGAAATTTTGAGTCAGGTGTAGATTAGAAGAAAGGACAGATTAGATTAGAGTCAGATTAGAAGAAAGGACATATGATAGGATTTTAGTTGGGGGGTGGTAGAGGAGGAAAGGAAGGAGAAGGGAACTGGGATCTTCATGTAATTCAATCTTGTTTGTAATTCAAATATATAAAAAATAAAATTAAAAAACTGCCTGAAATAAATACAATAGAATCAGGAGTGATATATAAAAATGCACGCATGGCGGGGGAACAGGGGTGCTTGGTTTTCATGGAACACAGCAAACCTGAGCAAGCAAAGTCACCATTCTCAAAGAGGCTGAAGTCAGTATGAAATACAGAGGCTCTGGGTCCTGCTTAATTTAATGATTTGCTTCAAAGTTGAGCATTTGGGGTTTGAGAATACTAAACCTACCTTAAATCTTAATTTCAAGAACTTTTTCCAAATACTTTAATCACAAAAAGTAATAATGCACTCAACAATGGTTATTAACATAACCATTATGTTATGTCAGAAGAAACTGACACTTAAAAGAAATAGAGATGGACACAAGACAGACACCAAGATACAGTAGCAAAGTTCCAAAAGAAACTTCAACAATGGGTAACTAGGAATGGTCCACAGAGACAGTACAATTCTGACTTTTAGAGGAATAGGAGGAATAATGGAGAAGAGGATGGGAAAGCAGGGTAAAGGAGAAAATCTGGGGAAGTGTGTGTGTGTGCGCGTGTGTGTGCGCGCGCGTGTGTGTGTGTGTGTGTGTGTGTGTGTGTGTGTGTGTGTGTGTGTGTGTGTGTGTGTGTGATTTAAATGGAGTCATCATATCATATAATGGGGTAGACAATTCCCCAACAACGCCCTATTGATCTTATGCCAAGAAGCAAAACCTCCAGTGCCAGGAATGGATTACATCTTGTTGAATCACTAGCCAAAGAAATCCCATGGATGCCTACCCACCCCACCAAAAAATCGCAGGCTATTACTCTCCATATAATTAGTCTCTGTAACCTGATGGTAAGGCCCTATTGGTAAAGACATAACTTATTATGTCATCAAAATATAGGGAAATTGAGATGGTGCCTAATGAGAAGCTTCACTTCTACTGACTAGAGCTCATGGTACTAGAAGGTACTTTATATACCACTGAAGTAGAAAGTAATGATCATTTTTACCCAACTACAAGCTCTGCAATAGTGTCCTGCCTGCAAGATACACTGGGGCAGCAATGATACAAATATTTTGGGAATAACCAAACTCCTTTTGAAATAATTTAAGGCCCACTTGATGAGATAGAACCCATACCTAACAATGTTAAAGTGGTTAAGAACCTGAGACTAAATAGGTCATGGGCCTATGAGAACCTAATACTATTATTCTGCTAAAAGAGCATAGCAATATAATGACTTGTGATGACATATTGCTGTAGCCACAGAACAAAGCATTGTTCAACCCTCATCAAGGAAGCTTCTTTGCAGGAGATGCTAAGAGATCTACAACTGGACAATATACAGTGATAGAGTTTGGAACATTCATCACTAAATACAATGTCTTACCAAATGTTTCTCCTCTCAGCCCAAGGATTTACACAGAAGAGGAGACAAAAAGATGGTTAAGAGCCAGAGGGGGTGGATGATTAAGTAAACAGTGTCTTCCAGACACAAGAAGACTGATGCACATATGAATTCACAAAGACTGTGACAACCTGCACACGACCTGTACAGGTTCAAATCAGCAAAATATAAGCACTGAGAAAGGGAAGTGAACACAAAGCTTCTGTCAACCCAATGAAGAAGATATTTGCAATTGATACCTGTTAGGATAGATACCAGTTTTCTCCAATGGAATGACACTGGTATGTCAACCATACTCCAGGATAAGCCCCATGCCAGGAAGCAGTTTGCCAATACAAAACAGAGTTCTCTCTCTCTCTCTCTTCTCTCTCTCTCTCTCTCTCTCTCTCTCTCTCTCTCTCTCTCTGTGTGTGTGTGTGTGTGTGTGTGTGTGTGTGTGTACCAAAGCATTGAAGAAAAAATAGTGAAGACATCATAAATATTTTTTATGCAATAATATCTTAAGTCTTCAGGGAACGATGTCCTCTGACAGGTGTACTTCCAGTAGTGTGTGGGAAGTTGTTTTATGAATAAGGCTGCAATATTTGTGAATTAAGCTCCTTGCAATATAGATGTTAAAGTAGTGTATAAGAGACATCGATATGCTCATCTGATTCCCCAAATAAAAACTCAAGTGAGAAATGGGGAGGGTGAAATCAGATAAAATAAAGAAGAATCAGAAAAAGAAAGGAGGAAATGAAAGTAACATTAGAAACAATGCAAAACATATGGGACAGCAAAACAGAAAATAAACAGAAAGGGTTTCTAGATAATAAAGAAAAGGTTGTCTTCTGTCGAAATATAGCACAGAACCACAGCACACATGACTAGCATCTGAAAATGAACCTTACTGGTAAACCAGTGAAAAGAGCTTCCATTCTTGGAACTGCAGGAAAAAGAGTTGAGCCCACATGATGAAAATAAACCCCACATAGTAGAAAGCACTGATTCATAAGGATTGAGCCAAGATATGTACTGACAAATCACTGAATTTTTTCAGATCCTTCTCATTTTTATCATGTTAAGTGACTAAATTTTGAGCGTACAGGAAACATCCTAAAGCTAAAAAGAGAAAAGATGAATTGTAAGGGAAAACAAATCAATCCAGTTTCCTTCAAAGCACCATTTAGAGCCTAATGCCATGAGACACTGTAAGACTATCTCAAGAAAAGACCACAGAACTCAAAGGAGCCATCCAGGTCAAGCTGTTCATCAGACAGAATGTGCCAGTTTAAAACATTAAAAGTCAAACAACAGTCCTTGCATATGAAGGAGTAAACCTGGGGAAACTTTCTCTAAAGAACTGCTGGTGAACAGTGAACACACATCTTACTCCAAGACTAAGAATGTAAAAATATGAATGACATCATGTGCAGGCTTTTAGAGCACGGGAATGACAGGAGTTACAAAACTCAGAAAGAAATGAAAAAGGTGACTGTGCTTATAGTTAGCTCACTGGCTGACTCATCTAGAGCTGCTGAGACTGACAGTGTCATTTAGGGCTGACATATAAGTGGTAGACTAAGCTTCTGTGACAATATAAAGATAAACCCTAAGAAATTTAACTTTTAAATGAAACACTATATGGATAAAACACAGTGCAGAGAATGTATGCCATTTATCTTTGTTTATCACTAATGGTTGTATATAAAATAAAAGCAAGCTGGGAATGACAGAAATTATTTCATTTTAGCAACCCCCAGGTTATACTCCATAACTGAGGGAACACAGGGCAGGTACCAAGAAGCAGGAACTGATTCAGAGGCCATGGAGGAATGATGCTTACAGGCTTGCACCCTATGCCTTGCTCCTCCTGATTTCTTATACAACCCAAAACCACCAGCCCAGAGGTAGCACTAGCCACAGTGAGCTGGGTCCTCCCCACATTAATCACTAATCAGGAAAATGCACCACAGTCTTGCCCATAGGTCAATCTGATGGAGGCAATTCCTCAGTCCAGAGTCCCTCTTCCCAGGTGACTCTAGTTTGTGTTAAGTCAACAAAAACTAAACTGCCCAGAACCTTACTACAACTTATATGTAATTCCCTGGTGGGGGTGTGGTTCAGTGGCAGAGTACTAACGTAACTTCTGCAAAGCCCTGGATGTAAAAAGCTGCTTTTTGAAAATAGAAACATAATACCAGATGTGGTGGCTCATGCCTTTAATCCCAGAGTTCAGGGGGCAGAGGCAGGTGGATCTCTGTGAGTTCAAGGCCAGCCTGGTCTACAAAGTGAGTTCCAGGACAGCCAGGGCTATGCAAAGAAACTCTGTCTCAAAACAAAACAAAACAAAACAAAAAGAAAAGAAAACAGAAACATATCACCAAAATAATTACTAAACCAATCAACCAAGAAAAACTATGTGAATATAAGCATAGATACAACAAAGAAACAGGGACTGTTAATATACCCCTAAGGGCTGATTTAATCAATAGTACAATTTCTATTCCATTTAAAATGGTTTTTTTTCTCCCTTAAGAGAAAAATTAAACACTATAATACTGAAGATATAGTGCTTCCATTGGGAATGCCTGTTCCACAAGGAAAAATCCCAGGCTAAAGGGATAGTTTCAGTTGGAAATATAATCAAATAAGTCTGGCAGAGAAAAATAAGATTTTAAAAATGAGAAAATTTTCTCTCTCCAAAGGGATTACCAAGACAATAAGATTTTCCCAAGGAAATTTTACCAACCCCCCAAAAGTGGGTTATTCTTAGAATGTATAAACTTCTAAAGATTTATAGTTTTAGCTTTATCAATAACTTCAATTTTATAAAGTATGTGGCTTTAATCCAAAAGGACTTCACATAAAAGAAACATATCCATCAATCTTACATATAATGTTATTTAGGTAAGTGATCATAAAGGAACCTCCAAAGAGCAAAAACCATAGGGTTATCTCTAGAAATTTTGAACTGGCCTTTGAAAATGTCAGGAACCATTCTTCATTTTAAAACCCTCATAGTTATCTAGGCAAGCATGACTGTTTTCATCACAAGATAAAGAAATACATTCACCTCAGGAAAAAAAAAGGATTTATCTAAAGACACGATATTAAAGGCATTTCCACAAAAATAAGATGAAAGTATGAGGCAATATTATAACTACTTTTTAAAGTCATGATGGGCCTATAAAGTCAATGTGAAAAGAAGGAATTGAGTGTTGAAGTTAAGGAAGCTTGTGGTGGTTAATTTTATGTGTCAATCTGACCTAGACTATTGTAGAATATTTGATCACACTGTGTAAAAGGCACCCTCTGATGGGTTTAATAAAGAGCTGAATAGCCAATAGCTAGGCAGGAACAAATAAGCAAGACATCCAGAGAGAGAGAGAGAGGAACTTGGGAAAAATCTGAGGTGTGTGGCATTAAGCCAGTGAGACTCAGAGGGAGTCAGTTATACAGTATGGAGGAGAGTAACAAGCCATGTGGCAGAATGTAGATTAATATAAATGAGTTAATTTAAATTACTAGAACTAGTTGGGAACAAGCCTAAACTAAGGTCAACCATTCATAATTAATAATAAGTGTCATTATTTGGGGGCTGACAGTCCACAGAAAGTCCAACTACAATTGACATCCAACATGGAACACATATATCACATAGGGCCTGAAAAAGATGAAGAAAGTTTTGGACATAGAGCTGGGAAGACTTCCTAATACTACCATCTCTCAAGTAGGCCTGGTGCTCACAGAAGACAGAGGTGCAGCCAAGCCCTTGAGCAGCCAGCTTGCTACTCAGCATTGGGTAGAAATGCTGCTGCAACCAGGCCCACCAACTTCCCAGCTGGAGGTAAAAGCAGCTCCAGGCAGACATGAAGCTAGGCTTTCAAGAAAAGAAAACTGGCTGCAAGCCAGAACCAATGGGATAGCCAGCTAGACTGACCTGAGGGGGGTGGAGACAGCCATCAGAGCCATGTGCTAAGTGGAGTCATGCAGCTGGTGGCCTGGCCATTTAAGGCTCATGTGGTCAGAGAAGGCTTTAGATGTGCAGAAAGTCAGGTCCAGACTGAGGAAACTTCTAAACAGGTACAGTATGTTTAAAAACGTGTTTAGATGCAAAAAAAAAAAAGAAAATGGGTATAGACAGTCATAGAAAAAAATTAGTTTAAAAATAATAAAATAAAATGTTTAAAGAAAGAGTTAAGTAATATAAAAAATAAGCCATATAAGGATGGGAAATACATAGGTCCTGTATGTTGCTTTGTTGCTTTTGAATTTTTTAAATGTTGATGAACAAAATAATGGCAGCTGCTGAGAAATATTGAGTTGTGGAAACAAACTGCTAAATTAAATCATCCTATATATTTAAGGATACCTTAACTTCAGAATGGAAGTCAGAGAATGTGTTGCATTTGGGGAGAGACATATGCCTTTTATCCACAGGAAATAAAAAGTCATGGATTCCTTCAAAATTAAAAAACTATCAAATTTGACTGGGAGATACCTCCTAAAACATCATGACTGCAGACATGAAGGAAGAAACCAAGAAACACTACAATGGAGGTGAGGTATATGCTGATCCATCTACTTTGGGAACAGCTCTGAGACTTGATAAGACATGGTAAATCTTGTTGAATACAGAGTCCTCATGACTTATTATTACATGCTATCCTTTCATATGGCATGGAGGGAGATTTATATTACAGTTTAGTTACGCAGTCCAAATGGACATATAAAGTTGAGAGATGCCTTTTACCTCAAACATAGATCTTTAGCTGATTTGTGCACACTGTACATTCCATATTTGTGTTATTATATATATATATATATATGTGTGTGTGTGTGTGTGTGTGTGTGTGTGTGTGTGTGTGTGTGTGTGTGTTACCTTTAAAAGTTAGTGTATTTTGTAACAAAAAGACCAAACATTAATGAAGACAGGTAGACCAGGTGATCCAGGCCCTCAGAATGCCTCTGTTTAAGTTTCCTCAAAAATCCTTATCTAAGATAACTTCAAAGCAGTTAGCTAAGATGCCCAGCCTTATAGACTACTCCAACCAGGACTTCAGATAATTCCTAGCTTTCCCAGGTCTTGACCTAATTTTCTCGGGGTCCCAAGGATGTTTGTGGTGGTTAATTTCATGTCAATCCTACCTAGACAGATGCCTAGATAGCTTGTTAAACACTATTTCTTGATGTATATCCAAGGATGTCTCTGAAATTTAAATTTGAACCCATGGGTTGTGCTCTCCTCAGCTGTTGGTTGGCATCACCCAGTCCATCTAGGACCTAAAGAGAGCATGAGTCAAAGGAAGCCTTCCCTCTCCATCACTGTCTGAACAGGAACACTGTTCTCTGGCCTTCTGGTTCTCAGGACTTCAGTCTGGATTAGAAGGCACACCATCAGTTCTTGGCTGTCAGTCTCAGTCCTCCGTCTGACTAGAAACACAACACCAGTTTTCCTGGTGTTCCGGTTTGCAAAGAGCAGGTCCTAGGGATTCTCAGGCCCGATTGTCAAGGGCACTATTTCCTCTTAAGAAATATTTAGAGGTGTATCATGAGAGTATATATGTCTTATTCATTCTGTTTCGCTGGGGAACCCCAACTAGTATACAGATAAAATTGTCATTTATAAAATAAATGTGAGAATATCTAACAAATAAATCCATTGAAAATCATTAAAAATAACTAATATACCAACTTATGGAATTTATACCAAACCGAGTAAGATTATATAAAGAACAAGATATCTCACATTGGCAACAAAAAGCTGAAATATCTAATAGTAAGTTAATCAGGAGATATATAAGGTTTTTACAGAGAAAACCCTGGAAAAGTACCGACACAGAAGAAAGCATGAGCACATGAAAAAATAACCAAATTTTGAATAGACCATAGAATCAGCAACTCTGAATTAGTGTTCTAATTTAATTCAATAACAACAAAGGATGCTTATTTTAGAGCCAGAAATGTGAGTTCTAAATTCCATATAGAGGAATAAACCAGAAAGGAATCTTAGAGAAAATTAGCAAAATCTAAATATAAAAGTTATAAAATGTAGGCTATCTTTAAAAAAAGAAAAAAAATGGTTTTCAACACAAGTTTTCTATGTAGCTTTGGAGGGTATCTTGGAACTCACTCAGTAGACTAGGCTGGCCCCAAACTCACAGAGATCTGCCTGTCTCTGCCTCCTTAATGCTGGGATTAAAGGCATGCACCACCACACCCAGTTAAAAAAAGAAATTTTTATGTACCAAAACTTAAAAGAAGAAATTTAAAAACTTAAAAACAAGCACTATGGGTACAGTCAAGGTCAAAGGATGACCATGACAAAGATCCTCTCATTCATTGCTGGGGGAATGCAAATTAAATCAGCTCCTATGGTAACAATTTAGTCATGTAGATTTACATTAAAAATTCATTTACACTCTGATGCAGAAATTCCACTTTAAACACATTTCAGGGGCTAAGTATGCTAAGATGAACTGAATGCAGTGATATTTATCACCATCAGCCCACATTTGAAATAATGCATATACAAATCCCTTTTGTGGTATTTTAGAAATAGTGAAGGCTTGGAATTGGCCTAATATTTTTAAAACTAAACTACAATCATAGAACAGAATATTACTATTTACCCATTAAAAATTAAGTGGAAGCTTGCTGTGAATAGATAGATAAAATTTCCAAAATGTGTTGTTACCTTTAAAAAGCAGTTGGTTACCTTTGGATCACCAAGGAATAAATGTTAAAATATGTATTGGTCTTAATTGAATATGAATTTTAAAAATTCCTCAATGACTACTCCGCTCACAAATGAAGTGGTGACCTACAGAAGTGGGATGGGGCCTGGGAGCAGGTGAGGTGTTATATTGTTTGATTTGAGAAACGTGGTAATTTTTATCTAGTTAAATGTTACGGAAAATGCATTTAAAAGTCATTAGAAGTAATGTGAATTATGTGTTCTGATCTCAAGCACTCCCTTTGATCTTAAGGGAAAATTTGACGTGCCACAGAACAATACTACTACTGAAAGTGATTTCTTTCCATGAAAAGGTCAAACTAATTTTCACATGAAAGGTATAATCATGTTAGCAGGCATGATTCACATGGCTATTTCAGGTTCATAACCTTCCTTTTTAGTTAATTAATCATACACCCAACTGTCAAAAGGAATGACAGCCTCTAAAGTTACCCAGAGCACTATTTGAAAGCTTTTTTATATGAGACTTCAGACCAAGAGGGGCTGACGTCAAAGCATGAAGTTGGTCCTCGTGACTTAGTGAACTTGTAATGAACTACAAATTCACCTCTGCTCTTCTCAGACACCAGCCCTTAAATGAGAACAAGTGTTGCTCTGATAAGGCCTCATGACAATGCGCAGCTCATATTACACAGAGCCACCAGCAAAAGGTCAAAGTAAGAGCCACTAGCAGAACTTGGTCAACAGATGTACACGATGTGTAAGACTATATAGATAGACCTTGGATTTGCCACCTGGACTAGCTTTTGAGAGATGGCCTCTTTTGAAGTAAAAACCCTCTTCCAAGGCAACTCAAAATTCCCAGTTCTGCCCTCTACAATCTACTTTACAAATAAACTTCAATTTCTCCTAGGTTTCTAAAGTATAAATATGGGTTATACTGTGAGATATTAGAAACTCCATTGAAGCCAGGCACTGGTGGCACACACCTTTAATCCCAGCACTTGGGAGGCAGAGAGAGGTGGTCTCTGTGAGGTTGAGGCCAGCCTGGTCTACAGAAAGAGGACAGTTAAAGCTACACAGAGAAACTCTGTCTCAAGTTTTTAAAAAATAAAGAAAAGAAAGAAAAGAAACTCCATTGGTTCCATTTATAATGAGAACTAGCACTGTTAGTAAAATCAACAGCCTTCTTTCTGCTGGGATTCCAGTAGCCTCCTGGCAGAAGTTGTCAGGTTTCTTGGATAGACTTGACTATCTGCAATATGTGTTAACTTGTTATGCACACAATAATATGTACTCCCTGGAGCTGCTGAAAGGTTGGAGAGGAAAATGTATGCAGAGTTCTTGGCATGAATTGGAGTCATTAACTTAATTTTCTCACTAGTGAACAGACTTAATTTACTTGGCCACAATAAAAATCAACCAAATTTCCATGAATTTTCATATTAGTAAATCATTATCTAAGGATTGGGAGAATTCTGAACATGATCTATTATTCAGACAGTTCCTATACTGTCTGAAGACTTACATTGTCTGAACTGTGATCATCAGAAGTTACAGCAATGCAAATTTACCTAATGAATTGTCTCGTTGCAAACACTGTTAATGCTACAAATGGCAAAGCAGTGTGAAACAACATGAATTTGAATATAGATTATTTACTTTGAAAGAGCTCATTGATCTGTAGGTAAGAAGAGGCAAAAACCATCTTCATTTGTGATGGTTCATCAAGAAGTGAACCTGAAAAACAAAGAAGAAATTTTTATTTAATATTCAGAATTATAATGAAGACTTTGTTCTGTGTTTATCCATCCATTTGGCATCCGCCAAACATGTAACACATATTGAATACCCCAATAGACTGTGAATGATCCTAATTGCTTAACGCAGTGTTGTGTAGAGGAAGTCCCGGCCTGCCAATGACTACCAAGGTCAAACCTTGTTCTGCCTAACCAAAAACTCAATCTTTCAAGTGAATTTTACTCAAGATCTGGATTCTGCTGCATTTCAGTGATTCAGCCATAGTACAGTACAAAGTTTCAAGAGTTAAAATACGAAAGTCCAAGTTCAACTTCGATAAACTATGGCAAATGGAACCCATCTTTCAGGTCACATGGTCCTGATTATCCACAGCTAGGAAATGACCAGTGACAAGAAGCAATGCAGTGACTTGAAGGAGCAGGAAAGATGTGGCCTGCAATTACCCATGGACACTAACACTCCCTCACCACACTGAATGTTGCTCTGTAAGTTCGGAGTTTGGTCATACATTCTTGGCATGCAGCCTTAGGTCTAGATAACCTAACCTGCTCTGTGGACTTAGATAGGGAAAAGACTGTACGGTCAAGCACATCAACACTTAGGGATCATGAAACAAGGGGAGCCAGCAACGAAGACTGAAATTCAGGAGAACAGGGACATATATCAGTCCCAAAGCAAATGAGTACTATCTTTAAAGAAGAAAATTTTCCAAATCTGACAAAAAGAACTCATGTGCTTCTTATTAACATAGCAATCACCAATGGCATTGACAAGAGTCAAGTGAGGGGGAGAAGGGATTGAATAAAGTATATTTTCAAGGATTTATTATATTTTTAACTATACATATGTTGTTGGGAGTCAGTATTGCACATGAGTGCAATGGCTGCAGAAGTCGGAAGTTTTGAACCCACTCCCTCACCCTCCGCTGCAGGGACAGGAGTTACAGGCACTTGGAAGGCACCTGACTGGGTGCTGGAAACCAAGCTCAGATTCTCTGCAAGAGTGGTATTCAGTTTTAAATGCTGGGCCAGTTGTCTAGCCCTAAAGTAGATTTTAAAAGAAGGGAGGGAACTGAAGAGACACCTAAGTTGATGGGGAATGTACTTCTTTGTATGTTTATCTTGTTGATTATTAAATAAAGTACTTGTTTGGCCAATGAGACAGCAAGTTACATGGGACTAGGAGTCTAAGAAGATTCTGGGAAATATAGTAGAGAAGTGGTAATCCAGGCAGGAAGTGACATAGCAAGGAGACTCATATTTAACCAAGGAGAAATAGGAAGTGTCCCCTTTTCCTCTTCATCCTCCAGCAGTGCAATGTGAGCCACCAGCAAGGAGGGATGCCAATAAGGTGTCCGATAAGATAAGTCTTATAAAATATATAGATGTATGATAATTAAGGCTGAAGCTAACAGATGAGAATCCTAGTCACTGGCCAAGCAGCATTGTACCTCTGTATTATTTTGCCCATCCACATGGCGGGCAGAACTCTGGCGGCTGGCAGAGACCGCCCACGTGGTGGTGGGGCTCGGCAGCTTTTGGCAGAAAGATTTATCATAACACTAAATCAGTAAAAACATAAAAGAACCAGTAGCCTAGCTCTCAGGATCCTGACGTAAATCTTTGGGGCTCTCTGTCCTGCCAGCTAGCTTAGCCTATTGGGAGAATTGCAGGCCAGTAAGAGGGCCTGTCTCAAATGTGTGTGTGTGTGTGTGTGTGTGTGTGTGTGTGTGTGTGTGTGTGTGTGTGTGTGTGCGTGCTCACACACACACACACACACACACACACACAGAGAGAGAGAGAGAGAGAGAGAGAGAGAGAGAGAGCATTCATAAATGGGTGCTATTTTAGGCAATCTTCTGAACATGCTCTGTAATTTGAAACAGAGCGGGGAAGACACTGAAAGGATGGCGAATGGGGAATGGTAGAGTGTTTTAAGTGTTGTGTGGAAACAGTAATCTTGGGAAACTGATGATACATGATCAATATAATAAAAAAGAAAAGACAGTTGGGAGTCTGTATTTATTATTTTTTGGTGGCTCTAATACAACACCATGGCCAAAAGCAGATTATGAAAGAAAGAAAGAAAGAAAGAAAGAAAGAAAGAAAGAAAGAAAGAAAGAGTTAATTTCCAATTATGGTTCCAGAGTGTGAGAGTCCGTAATGGCAGGGGAAACATACAGTCAGCAACCAGAACAGAGAGCTGAGAGATTACATCTTCAACCACAAGCATGAAGCAGGCAGGCAGGGGTGGGGCGGGGTGGAGGAGATTAGAAATGGGGCAAGCCTATAAACTCACAGCCTTCCCCTCAGTGATGTGCTTCCTCCAGCAAGGTTGCAACACCTCCCCCAAGTAGTACCACCAACTAGGAACAAGGGTTCAGTACCTGGGCCTGTGGGGAACAGTCCTCACACAAACTTCCACAGGCTCCTGGACACTGGCGGAGGAGTCCTCAGAAATACCAAGAGTTTGTAGAACTAGGAGAGGATTCAAGATCTGTGCAAAGAATGCGGGAAGCTGGGAAAATGTGATGTTCACATCAAATTGAAATGTTATATAATGTGACCATTTCACATTGGAATTGGTAGGTGTAGGATCCATGCAGATGAGGAGAGTGGATGCAATGCCAGAAAATTGAGAAAAGAGAGAGAATAAAGTGGATTTTCTTTTGTTTTCATCTTTTACCCTTCTCTTATTTTGAGACTGTGGAGTGAATGAATTGGGGATAGACAAGTGATATATGTGTTGGATGGCACTGAAGTAAATGGTCATGGGTACAATCTAAGGACAGTCAGCCTTATATGTAGAGTTTTCTTCAGCTACACTCAGCTACTCAGGTGATGGCTCAGAGGAAACAATGTTGCATTAAATCAGTACTGTTCTGTTAGGTCAATAGAAAGCTGAAAGGTAAGCCTGAGATTCCAAGCCAGGGATCCAATCTGGCAAAGGGAGATGATTGACATGAGGGATATAAGGAGTAACACATCACAAAGGCAGCTCACAGTGGCAAACTGAATCCTGGAAAGGAGATATGACTTGACACACAAACTGAAATAAAGGCTAGGAAAGTTTTCATAAACTCACTTGGGCTAATTCTACTTCAGACTTCTTAGGAATTTTAATCCCTATTGTAATTAACACAGAGAGAACTGTTCTCCTTTACAAAATATAAAATTCAGTGAGCTCCAGTATATTCCCAAGGTTGAGTACCATTTGTCACAACAGAATTCCAAAATCTTTGTATTACTTCTAAAAGAAATCCATACCAACAGTGGAATCTGTCATCCCCTCTTCTCATGCAAGCAACAACTATTTTATTCCATGTCTCTGGATTTGCTACTCTGAACATAATTTAAAAATGAAACCATTGAATACATGATTTGGTATCTGGATCCTTTTGCTTGTGTTTTGAGGGTTAATTTATCTGCAGCTGATATCAGAACTTCCTTTTCTTGTGTCTGAATAATACTCCATTCTATGAGTGTGCCTGGATTTATGCAACAATAGATGAATACTGTATTGTCACCACTGTTTTTTATAATAAAAATTACTTTGCACATTCTTGTACAAGACTCTATAAACATGTTTTCAATTTGCTTGAGTATAAATTTTTCAGTAGAATTGCTGGGTTATATGTTAAGTCCACATTTAGCCACTAGATTATTTTCCAGAGCATATGTGCCATTTTGCATTCCTACTAGAAGTTTGGAAGAATTTGTGTAGCAGATCCAACAAGATAGCTCAATAGGTCCAAGGTACTGGCTGTCAAATCTGAAAAACCAAGACTAAACCCCAGAACAGTTTGGAGGAAGGAGAGGATTGACTCCTGAAAATCATCCTCTGACCTCCAGTGCAGGAGCCCAGCTCCAGCAGGGTTCAGATCCCAAAGAGGGGATAGAGAGGTAGTATGTGGGGTGGGGAAGAGATTAATGTGATCCAAGGGTGAATCAGGATGGCTACTGCTTTATTTAGAAAAAAAAAAAGCTATACCTTTTGTACTCTGTAATTGCACCAAGGGTTAAATGGGAATGAGAGAAAGGGGACTTCTGAGCTGGGATGGGACTTTTGAGCAGGGATTGAAGAAGCTAGCATTGACCTAGACAAGTTAATAGGTACCACAAGTTCCTCCTGCCAGAAATAGGGAGAATGACTCCCTTGCAGCAAGTGGAAACTTTCTTCAAGTCCCTGAGGGAATGGGGACTTTGTCTAAATGCCTGTCTTTTGGAAAAGGACTTTCTTGGGAGACCTGACATACCATTATAGAATGTTATAGTTTTTTTGTATGGCTTAGTTTAACCAAAAAAGCCAAAGCTTGAAGTGAGCAAAGATGAAGTTAGACAGATAATACTGTGAACCTGAGAAGACCTTAGGAATATAAGTCATGATTATCAAATATACTTTAGTCATCAAGCAAGTCTTAATTATCAACTATACCCTAAAGCATATGTTATTTGTCCACATTTTCTAGCAGCTTGGTGTGAATTTATGTGGGAGTAGGCAGAGTTATCACACTATATGGTTCCACGGTGCCAGGGATTTTTCCAAAGTTAATTTGTTTAAAGAGGCTGTCGTATATGTCCTCATTCTCCACTGGAGCCTACACAAAATTTCCCAAAGGTAAAGACTTAGGGGAACCCCCATCACACATATTGAGAATCATTACATATGAAAGAAAAGGGGTGTTGGATAATTGTGATCCACAATGTCAAAATGCTGGAACTTTATCAAGCAAGCAGCACAGCAATGGTCACCATGTGGTTGCCCACACCACTCCAAAACATCTAAGTGCACACACAAATACTCTCACACTCACACTTTCATTCTCATATTCACACTCACACACATTTGAATGCTCACATGCAATGAGAAAGTAAGTAAATAAATAAAATTAAATTAAAATTTTTCAGAGATCATGTGACAGTTTTTGAGGAGACTATTCTACTGTGCTCTCATACTTGCTACTATTTGTTTATTATGTCTTCCTATAACACTTAAAGTGGCATTGCCTTAAGTTTGGTTTATATTTCCTGTAGACAGCCTACCCTGACAGTATTTTTTTCTTGTGCTTATTGGCCATTTATTCATCTATTTTGGAAAAAATATAAAGGCAGGGCTAGAAGATGAGGAGAATTCTAGGAAACATAGGAGACAGAGTCACCATATAGGACATACAGGAGAAATATGTCCGGGCATTCTCCAGTAAGCCAAGACGTATCAAATATATAGATTAATAGAAATGGGTTAATAATTAAGACAGACAGAGTTAGCCAATAAGAATCCCTAGCCACTGGCCAACAGTTTTATACCTAATATAGTATTTGTGTGTTTGATTGGGGCTGAGAAGGGTGCCAGGACCCAGGTGGGACAAAGAAACTACCCCCAACAAAAATAACTGTCCATTTTTTATTGAACTGTTTTTATTACTGAGTTGTAAGAGTTCTTTTTAATAGTCTAAATGTTCCTCGTGATATATACAATTTGAAAGGTTTTTCAGGTTGTCTTTTCACTTTATGACTTCCTTTGAAGCATAAGAGTTCTTAAATTTATTTATTTACTTATTTATTTCATTGTCTTGGAGACAGGGCTTCTCTGTGTAATAGCACTGGCTGTCCTGGAACTTACTCTGTAGACCAGTCTAGCCTCAAACTCACATACATCCACCTGTCTCTGACTCCCTAGTACTGAGATTAAAGATGTGTACCACCACTGTCTGCCCATCTAAGAGTTCTTAATTTTTATATACAGATACGCATTTATTGCTTATCACAGTGTTATACGATGGTACACACAGTAAGAAGCTGCTGAAGAGAAGCAAGTCATGCTGTTCCATGCATGCCGGCCCGATCTTGTTCACCTTTTTTCATACACAGATAACATTTTATTTTGTTATTATTCATCCACCTCCCCTCACTACCCTCTAAAACAGTCCCTCTTCCATTTTTATGCCACGTTTATTCTATTATTCTTTTTCCTTCCATCCCCCTCCTTTAAGATCTCTTCCTCCACTCTCACAGTCCCTTTTTTGCTTTAGGACTGTGGTTAAATGATAATAACCCCCATATACTCACGTATTTAAATGTTTGGTTCCTAGTTGGTGGAAATGTCTGGAGAAAGATTAGGAGTGTGGCCTCGTTGGAGGAGGTCTGTCAATGGGGATGGGCTTTGAGATTTCAAAAGCCCATGACAGACCCAGTCTTGTGCTCTCTGTCTCCAACTTTTGAGTAACATGTAAGCTCCAGCACAACGCCTGCCTAGTGTCTTGCTCCACACCATGATGGCCATGGACTCACCCTCTTAAATTAGATGCTTTCTTTACAATTTGTGTTAGCCACACACGATGTCTCTTCATAGAAAAAAAAACCCACACAAGTATATAGTCTGTATTTCAGAGAAAACATGATTCTCTATTTTATTTTGCTGAAAATATTCCTCCAAAATTCCTGATTTCTTTTTTCTTTACAGATAATACAATTCCATTGTGTACATGTACCATATTTTCTTTATCTACTCATCTGCTGGTGGATATCTAGGGTATTCAGTAGCATAGTTACTGTGAACCATTCATCAATAACCAGAGATGTGCACGTATCCCTGTAGTATGCTGACTGTGAGACCTTTGGGTATCTACCCAGGAATGGAGAGCTGGGTCATATGGTTGTTGCATTTCCAGTTTTTTTGAAGACTCTCAGTAGAAATTTCCATCATGCTGTACCTGTTAAAACTCCACTAGGAGAAAACAAAAGCTCCACTTTCTCCATATCCTCTCCACAATAGTATGTGCTATTATTTGTGTTCTTGGTGGTCTCCATTTAGACTAATGTGAGAAGGAATCCTAGGAAAATTTCATTTTTCATTCCCTGATGCCAAAGCATGGTGAATACTTTTTTATAATGTTTGGTCATTTGTATTGTTTTCTTTTGAGAATTTTCTATGGACTTCATTAGTCCATTTATTGATTTAGTGATTCAGAAAGTGGGAGAGTTGGTGTTTAACTTTATATAGTCTATATTAATTCCCTGTCTGATAAGTAGTTGGCAGGTGTGTGCCCCCCCCCCATTTTTAGGCTGTTTATTCACTCACATTTCCTTTGCTGTTTAGAAGCTTTTCTTTTATCATGCAATCTCTTCTGTCCATTTTTTCTTAGTTATTTCCCATTTTAGAATCTTTTGTAGGAAGTCTTTCTTATGCTTATATTTTAAGTGTTTTCTCTATTTTTTTCCTGTAGCAGTTTTAAAGTTTCAGGTCTTACATTTAGCTCCTGGGCGCATTGTGTGAGTGTGTGTGTGTGTGTGTGTGTGTGTGTGTGTGTGTGTGTGTGTGTGTGTGTGCATTTGTGCATGTAGAGGCCAGAAGAAAACCTCAGGTGTCATTCCTAAAACACTATCCCTATTTTTATTTGTGAAAATGTTTCAAATGTCTCTTACTAGCATTGAGTTAACCAAAGAGACAAGGCTGATCAATGAGCACAGCCTAGATATCTGTTGCCTCCACCTCCCAATTCTGGTATCAAAGTCACATGCCACCATGCTTGGCTTTTTTTATGTGTCTTCCGGGGAGTCAACTCAGGGCCTCATGATAGGAAGGTAAGCAACTTGCTGAAAAGAAAATGCGCCCCCCCAAAGGGAGTGGCACTATTAGGAAATGTGGCCTTTTTGGAGTAGGTGTGGCCTTGTTGGAGGAAGTATATCCCTATGGGGATGGGCTTTGAGGTCTCCTATGCTCAAGCTACTCCCTGTGAGACAGTTCATTTCCTGTAGCCTGAAAGATGTAGTAGTTTCAGAAACACTCCATTACCATGTCTGGTTGCATGTTGCTGTGGCCCACCATGATGATAATGGATTGAATCTCTGAAACTCTAAGCTACCCATTAAATGTTTTGCTGTATAGAGTTGCTATGGTCACAGTGTCTCTTCACAGCAATAGAAACCCTAAGGCACTCACTAAGCTATTTTCTCAGCCTTCCTTGATCTATTTTTTTAAATTGGATTTTTCTACAAAGTGAGAGATGTGGATCCAGTTTCATTCTTCTACAGGTAGTTGTCCAAATTTTCCCTCAGCTCCTGCTCAGCTCAGCTGCTTTTTGCCCTGTGAATTCTTAAGTTTGGACTTTTGATTGTATTCCAAAGTTCTTGGATGTTACATTAGACTCATTTTTTCCATATTGATATTTGGTTGCATTATTTCCTTGATAATGTCCTGCACCTCTCATACTTTTATTTATTCAGCTCTGTTGGATGTTTCCACTGGGTTTTTGTTTTTGTTTTTGTTTTTAATTTGATGCACTGAGTTTCTCACTTCCAACACTCCTACTTGTTCTTGTAAAATATTTTCTTTAATTATTTGAAATCATAATATATTTACAGAGGTCCTGCACCCCACCTGGCAGCACAATAGAGCTAACCCTGTTGGTAGAGGTGTGGGTGAGCCAGCCCCAAAATTGTGAGCATGGGAGAGCTGTCCCCACTACTAGTATGTCATGTGGTGGTATGGGCAGAGGAGAGGTGCCCCCCTTTACAACTCTCCCCAACCCTCACCACCTGTGACAGACAAAGGAGCTGATACTTGCCCTCGTCATCTGCGGAACTCAGAAAAGAGAGCCCTGATTATAGTGGGAAATTACCAATACGGAGCCAAGTGGAAATATAAGGGTATTTAGTAGGGAAAAGCCTTACTTACAGAGTGACCTAGCCAGCCAGCGTGGCAGCAATCTGTACCACAAGTACCAAAGTGAAACCAAAAGAGAAAACGCAGTCCCATGCAAGTATCGCTCTATGTCACACTGACCACGCCCTCGCAAGCGTGGTCAGGCACACCTGTAGCCAGCCCCTACAGCCAGCCCCTTCAGGTGTGGCTACAGCTTCCTCTACACCTGAACCTTGCCTGGGCAGCATAGTAGACCTGACTCTATTGGCAGAGGTACAGGTTAGCTGACCCTGAGGGTATGAAAGTGAGATAGGTAGCCACTCCCTCCTTGTCTACCATGTGGTGGTGAAGACAAGGGAAAGATGCCCTCCCTGCCCTTGCCTCTGCTACCTATGGTGTGTGAGAGAGGTGACCCTTACCTTTACCAGTGGCAGCACTCAGGAGAGTGGACCCTGTACCTCACCTGGGTAAGTACAATAGAGCTGACCCTGTTGACAGTGCTGTGGGTGAACCACTCAAGAACATGAACATGGGAGATCTGGCTCCACCCCTCATCTTTCATGTGATGGTGTGGGCAGAGAAGAGATACCCTTCTGCCCCCACACACATCCACTGCCTGTGGCAGGTGGGAGAGCTGGCCCTGGGGTCATAAGAGCAGGAGAGCTGTCCCTGCCCCTGACCAGCTGAAGTACTTGGGAGAGTGGCTCCTACACCATGCCTGGGCAACACAGTAGAGCTGACCCTGAAGATACAGTGTGGGAGAACTGCCCCTAAGAATGTGAAAGCCGGAGAACTGACCCCACCCCTTGCTCACTCCTGCAAGGGCTGAGCAGCCAAGGCAATGCTGGAGAACTCACCCTGGTCCTGAGGATGGGGAGATCTGGCAGACTGACCAACTCTGCAAATACCCAGGCACAGAACCAGGGTTATGATTTGACCCACCCAACATCTACCCCATCTATGAGCTGCTGGAGCACATAAGGAGAAGGGATGCCAAACACATGAAAAGAAGAAGAGTATAAAAGGATGTCATGGAAAGGAAAGAGAGTAACAGAATACAAAAGACAAAGAAAAGGAAGAAACCTGACACCAGATGTAAAGGAAGGTAACTGGGCACAGAATATAGATATAGATGGTTGATTTATTAAGGGGAAATCACTTACATGAGGAACCGATGATCCAGATTGGAGCTCCGAGAATCCAGTCTCAACAGCTCTCCGAGACCAGAAACCTGTGTGAGAGAGAGCCAAGTGCCCCTCTCCTCTGATCTTTATCCAACACACACCTTATACACCTGTGGTCATGTCCAAACTAAAATAGTACTAAAAGTAGGATAGAGAAGAAACCAAGTTGGGGAAAACAAAGAAGAGGGAAGAAGAAAGAGGGAAAAGATAAAAGTGAGATTGTCCAGTAATCTTAGAATGTATAAAATTAAATGACTGTATGAAAGGAAATAAAAACTTAAACTATAATAAAAGCATCACCATAGACATAATTAAAAGAAAGGGGGATGGTTATAGCACAAATAACAAAATAATAAAGTGTTGAAGCAGCTTTCTCCTGGGTCCTCATGATCCGGAGACTTTTGGTTATACACATGGGAAAAGGGGCAGCTGAACATGTAGGCTCTTGCCCTTTCTATGGCTTATGCTGACTTTGAACCTGTGTGTTGCACAAGCATCCAGTGTCTTCCAGAGCAGTCCTCAGTTTAATAACATCCCTTCTTAGTGTACTTGGGACCTCTACTGGCTACACTTAGCTTGACAGTTTATGAGCTTGCTGGATTGTCTTACCCTACTAAGACTGCCCAGCTAGTACTCCCTGGGGAGGCTGCAACTCTAGCTGGGGTGGGGATGGGTTAGTACATTGGAAGCAAGTATTGGAGGCATCCACAACACTGAAATCCATACAAGTAGAGGTCTTTTCTTCATATTTTCGAGACCTAGGTATTAAGCATCTGCCGGAGAAAAGAGCCTCAAATAGATCCCAGAGCACCAGAGTTTAGAAGGAATTTACAGCAGTGGGTGACAAAAAAGGAAGCTGTTGTAGTTCATTCATTCACTGGCCAGACCCAAGAATATCAAATTCCAGGGTTAGTCTTACTAAAGATCTGCTTCCAGAGACCAAGAGTGCCCCTGTGCACTTCCCAGCCTAAGCTGAGCTTCCTGCTGCCTGTCCATTGCAGTCTATCGGCATCAAACCCTCCCCTCTACAACTGGTTCCCAGGACTGCCTTCAGTTCTGGGGCTCTGCCAGGTTAACTTCAGGCTCCAAGTTCTGTGGTTGTTATCCCTGCAGGCCTTCCAGGGCATCTCAAATTCAAATAGCAGGTTCTCCATCAAAATGATGACCAGATTTGCCTTAGAGTGGATTCCTTGCCACTGCTACCCATCTACTGGAGGGAAGAGGGCCTCTTCCAACCCCACAACTGTTGGGGAGCTTGAGAGGGCTGTGATTTTCTGAAGCTGGGATTGCCAGTCTCTCTTTACAGGTGACTGAGTTGACTTGTTCTGCTTTCCCACCCCCTTCCCAGAGCTGTAGAGTGAAGCTGCTCTGGGTTTGCCTGGCTTACTCTTCTCTCTGTCACCCGAATTCTCTGTACATCTCTGCTGCCCTGACACTCACAGCGTTTGTGGATTTCCCAGGCTCTGCTTCTTCTCTCTTAGAAATACAGCCTATTTTTTCTCTTTCTGTGTCTCCTCCTTCACTAAGTCACACTGAGGGAGCATCTAGCAAGCATCTGATCCAGAAGTACAGAAAACCTTTAGTTATGATAAAAGTCCAATTTAGTTTTTTTTATTTCATTTTTGTGTTATTTCACATAAGATCCAAGAAACTATCTTAACCATCATCACGAAGTTACTCCCCTACTTTTCTCTAACAGTTTTATAATTTTAGCTATTCTTACTCCCGTTTGTGCTTGCGATACATTTTGAGTTAACTTCTGTACATAGTATGAAGCAGGGTCCAGCTTTATTTTCCTTGTGACTGCACAGTTGTCTTATCATCATTTGTTAAAAGAACTATTCTTTCCGCACTGAATTTTATTATCATTCTTGTCAATAGCAATTTAACTATAAATGTAAGACATTATTTCTGGAATACTAAGTCTATCCACAGATCCATATTTATACCATCATACCAGTACCACAATGTTGTCACTATGCTTTGTGAAAATGTTTAAGATAGTGAAATATGTTGCATTGTTAAGAAAATTTTCCTCTGTTCCCCTTGCATTTTCATTAATTTTTGAATCATCCTAACAGCTTCTAAAGCAACAAAAGACAGCTAGAATTTCTAGAATAGTGAAGAATATTGATCTGTTTGAGGAGTATTGACATCTTTAATAAAAGTGTTTCCCAAAGGACAAACGAGATATGTCTTTCAGTTTATTTTGTCTTCTTTGATTGGATTCCAAAGGGCATTGTGGGTTTTTTTTTAAGTTTGCAAGTATTATTTGATAATTTCATGCAACATATTTTGATCATATTCATCTCTCTTTAACTCCTCCCACACAACCTTACACACCAAGCTTCATTCTCTCTCCCTCCCTTTCTCTTTTTATCTCTCCACCTCCCTTTCTTTCTTAAAAATTCACTAAGTTCAATTTGTGTTGACTGATTACTTCTGAGCAACCAGCCTACCATGGAGTGTGGTCAGTCATTCCATTGAAGAAAACTTACTTTTGCTCTCCTGACAGCAATCAAATGTCAATAGCTATTTAACCAGGAGTGGGACTTCCTGTGTACCTCCCTTCCTCTGTTCCGTATTTCTGTCTGACTTGAGATTGTGCAGGTCTTGTGCATGCTGTCCCAGTCTCTGTGAGTTCATAGATGTATTTGTCCATCAAAGTCTGGAAAATACTGTTTTCTTGAAGTCATCCTCTAGCTTGAAAATAATTCAACTTTCCTTACCTTTTTTCTACATTGTTGCTTGAGCCTCAATGGGAGGGGTTTGGTAAAGACATCCCATTTAGGACTAACATTCCAAAGTCTTGTCTTTTCTGCATACCCATCCGTTGTGGTCTTCTGTGCTAAATGCCATCTACTGAAAGTTCCTCTGATGAGGGTAGAGGGATGCCTTGATCTTTGGAGTATCCAGTATTTTCTACTATTGTGATAAAACACCCACGACCAACTTAGAGAAGAAAACAAAAGAGTTTGTTTGGGGTTTATGGTTCTAGAAGGTTATCGTTCATGAAGGCAGGGCAGAGGTAGCAGGCAACAGGTGATTAGCACAGAAACTGAGAGTCCCATCTCGAACCACAAGAAGAAAACTAGGAGTCTAACTCAAAATGGCATGGGTCTTTTGAAACCTCAAAGCCTGCCCCCAAGGACATACTTCACCCAGGAAAGACACGTCTCTTAATCCAACCCAAACTACCACCAACTGAGGACTAAATGTTCAAATGCCTGAGACTTAAGAGGGAGAGCTTATTCAAACCACCACATATGGGTACAGCAATAAGATATAAGGAATAATTTTATTGCTTATATCCACTTAGCCCAATAAAAATATTGTGTTTTGCCCTAAGGCCCATGACATATCTAGGTTCAGGTTCTCAGTTTCATTGGCAATATCAAGTATGGATTCCATCTTCAGCTGTAGGCCTTAAATCCAATCTGTAACGTGAATAATTAAAAACCCAGAGACAGATATTGGAGTTCAAACTGAAGAACAGAGAAGCAAAGCAGGCAAGCCAATAGATCTTACATCTACCAAGCTGAAATGGCAGTCCTGTCTCCACAAATCCTCAGAGGCAAAAGGCTCTTAATTCCTGTCTCCTACTCCTTATTTTCCTTTCTCAGCCCAGCCAAATCCTCCTGTCTCCACCTTCCTGGTGCTGAGATTAAGGGTGTGTGATCCCAGGTACTGAGATCACCTTTGTGTGAACTGTTTCTTTTAGGACTGGATCAATGTCGTGTAATGAGCCTGACCTTGAACTAACAGAGATCGGTCTACCTCTGAATCCTGAGTCCTGGGATTAAAGGTGTGTGTGTGTGTGTGTGTGTGTGTGTGTGTGTGTGTGTTTACCTTGGCTTCTGTGGCTAACTATTATGGCTGCTTTGCTATTTTGATCTCCAGTGGTTTAATAAATCATAAACAATATGTTACCACACCAATCACTTCAAAAAATAACAACCTGTCTGGCAAGATATGCTCACTGTTTCAATGGTGGCATGAATGTTATGGGCTGTCTTGCAAGACATTACTATTTAATATAACTCACAGGGTTCATAGTTTTGAGATTGGTGATTTTTCTCCTCCAGTCATTTGTATAGCACCTTCCAGCACCATGAATATTAGACAGTGGGAATGAAGCTTCCAGTTGTGTGCAGCAGGATTTCTCTCTTGGCTTCCTGCACCTACCACCATGCTTGTTGCTTGCTACCATGTTGAACTCTATCCCTGTGGAACTGTAAGCCCAAATGAACTCCCCTTAATTCTATTAAAATAGAAGATTGTCTTGATTGGTTGGCATGTGTCAAATCAGGCTTGCATTTCTAGGATCAAGCCCACTTGGTAATTCCAAATAATCTTTTATATGTTGGTATATTTGGTTAGTGAGGAATTGATTGAAGATTTTTGCATCTCATAAGGGATATTGATCTGTAGTTTTTCTGTAGCTTCTATTTCTTGTCATTGTTGAATATGGTATCAAGGTGACTCTAGCTTCAGAGAAAGATTTGCTAAGTATTCTCCCCTCGTGTGTTTCTTAAAATGTGCTAATTCTGTTCCTAATTCTGCTTAGAACCTTTGAGAATTAGTCAGAAAAGCAGTTTGAGGCCTGAGATTTTCTATATTTTTAATAATCTTTAATAAAACTTCCAACTATCAAACTATCCTGATTTTCTATTCTTTTCTATTTTTAGGAATTTAATATTTTTTATATTTCCATGCATTCTTTCTAAAAAGTTGCCCATTTCATCTAGGATGAATGAACTAATTTGTTGGCAAAGCAAAAATATTTTATTTCTTTATAATCCTGTTTTAAGTTATGCAAGGTAGGCAGTGGTGTCTTTGGGGATTTTAGTTAGTTTGCTTTTATGATATTAGTTTTAGTAATTTGAATTACTTCTCTTTTTTTCTACGTGGGGTAGATTTGTCACTTTGGTAGATTTTTTTAGGGTGCCACCCACAATTGGGGTAAGCTGTCCTGTATCACCCCTACTTAAGTAATTCTAATTCTAAGCTGACATTAAAACAACTATAATATTCACAGATTTGAAATCTTCTCCTTCACAGGCATTCACAGTTATCAGTTTCCCTTGAAATTCTGCCTTTGCTGTGTCTCATGAGAGTTCATATGCTTTCATTCAACTTTCATGTCACTTGACCTTTTTTTTTTTTTTTGGTTTTTCGAGACAGGGTTCCTCTGTGTAGCTTTGGAGTCTATCCTGGCACTCGCTCTGGAGACCAGGCTGGCCTTGAACTCACAGAGATCCACCTGCCTCTACCTCCCGAGTGCTGGGATTAAAGGCGTGTACCACGAAGGCCCAGCATCACTTGACCTTTCTAATGGAACACTGTGGTTTATTCTGGAGGCAGCTGACTAAAGGCTATGTTAATTTCCTCATAAATTTTCCTGTTGTTTTAATTTCATTCCATTATGAACAATAAATATAGTTATGGATGACAAACATACCTATGTGATCTAAATTCTTTTAGATTGTTAAGGAGTGTTTGTGTCCTAGCCATCTATTTTTGGACACTAACTCAAATGTACTTGTGAAAACCATGTCCTTTGTGATAGTGGTGGAAAGGTATGTGTTAGAGCCAGTTGGTTTTGAGTCTGTCTGATAGTATTGTATTCGTTTTCTGCCTGATTTGAAAAAACAACCAACATTAGCACAAGTACTCAAATTGCCTAATGATTTTGAAAATTGTGTTTAAAGTGGCTCACTATAGAACATGATTGGTGATGCAAAGATGTTTGCTGGAATTATAATTTAATTGAGATGAACACAAATTGCATTCTTCACAATCTTAAACAGTAGGTGGGAGTAATGTCAGTTTATTTGGCCAGGGAATCAATTTAACAATTTAACTACTTGTCTCATGAGAAAATAAACATGAATACTTTTGTACTCTTACTTTACATTCCATAATGAACAATTGAAAGGAAAGACAAAAATCTATTACGGAGGTTTAAAATTTAAAAAAAAAAATCATTAAACCAGTATATTTGTCCAAATACTGATCATAATTATGGAAATATACATATGGTTTTGAGATATTAGCTGATATAAGATCTTTTCTGAAAAATATAGCATGCTTAAAACAGTTTAAGTTGTGTGTTTATTTTGTGAATTTAATAAGCCTTCTGCCATCCTGCTCTCTCTCCTCTATTCTTCCCCCTACTCAATATCTCTGCTCCTCCATTTCCTCTCCTCTACTCCTCTTCTCATGCTCTTATTGTGGCAGCACCCTCTCCCCTACCCTCATGCTCCCAATTAGCTCAGGAGTTCATGCCACTTCCCATTCCTGGGGTCTATTTATCCCTTTGAGTCCTTCATGTTTCCTAGTTTCTTTGGTGAAGAGGATTATAGGCTGGTAAACCTTTGCTCTATGTCTAAAATTCATATATGAGTGAGTACATGTCATGTTTGTCTTTTTGTGACTGGGTTACCTCACTCAGGATGGTTTCTTCTAGTTCCATCCATTTGCCTGCGAATTTCAAGATTCCATTGTTTTTTTCTGCTGAGTAGTATTCCATTGTATAAATGTACCACATTTTCTCTATCCATTCTTCAGTTGAGGGGCATCTATGTTGCTTCCAGGTTCTGGCTATTACAAACAATGCTGCTATGAACATGGTTGAACATATGTCCTTGTTATATGAACATGCACTATTTGGGTATATACCTAAGAGAGGAATGGCTGGGTCTTGAGGTAGATTGATTCCCATTTTTCTGAGCAACCACCATACTGATTTCCAGAGTGGTCTTACAAGTTCACACTCCCACCAGCAATGGAGGAGTGTTCCTTCTTCTCCACATCCTCTCCAGCATAGATTGTTACTGGTATTTTTGATTTTAGCCATTCTGACAGGTGTGAGGTGGTATTTCAGAGTTGTTTTGAGTTGCATTTCTCTGATGGCCAAGGATTTTGAGCACTTTCTCAAGTGTCTTTCAGTCATTTCAGATTCCTCTGTTGAAAATTCTCTGTTTAGTGGAGATACAATATTAGAGGGAGCCACTATAGGTCCAAGAAGAGATCTGGAACTAGGGAGATCTCCAGAGACCTACAAGGATGACACGATCTGACAATCCAGACAATGGAGGAGAGGATAACCTAAAAGCCCTTCCCCTGAAATGAGATTGATGACTTACTCTTTATGCCATCCTAGAGCCCTCATCCAGTAGCTGATGGAAGCTGAGACAGACATCCACAGAAATACATTGAGCTGAAATCTGGGATTTAGTTGAAGAGAGGGAGGAATGAAGATCGAAGGGGTCTGTACCAGGTTGGAGAAACCCACAGAAACAGTTGGCCTGAAGAAGGGAGAGCACATCGACCCCAGATGCTATCTGGGAGGCCAGTACAAGACTGATCCAGCCCCCTGAACATGGATGCCAATAAGGAGGCCTCTGCACTCCAGGGAGCCTCTGGATTAGCACTTTTTCCTGGTGTAAGAAGGAACTTTGAGAGCCCATCCCACGTGAAGGGATACACTCTGGCCCTGGACACATGGGGAAGGGCCCAGGTCCAGCACAGGAAGATTTGGTGGACTTTGCAGAGCCCCCATTGAGGGCCCTACCCTGCCTGGGGAGTGGGGGGGGGGGTGGGGGGGGGAGGGATGGGGGTGAGGGGAGGGAGAAGGAGAAGGGACTTACATGTGAAACAAGCTTGTTTCCTAACTTGAATTAATTTTTAAAAAAAAAGCCTTCTGCTTTTTGTATAGCCATTTATTTATCCCATTGGGCCAACCAGAGCACAGTTTTGGTAACTTAAGGAACGTAAGAATCTAACATGTCAGATGCTCTGGAACTGTAATTACAGGCAGCTGTGAGCTGCCATATGCGTTCTGGGAATTGAACTCAGGTCCTCTTTTGAGAGAGAGGGGGAGAGGGAGGGGGTAAGGTTTCATGGACTTAGGGTAGAGGGTAAAGGCTTCTCTCTAATCACAGCCACATGGATATCAACCACATAGCAAAACAATTCACACAATAGTACAAAAATTCATGGGTCTACCCAGCATGGCCAAGTCAGGCCCCAGGTTTGGGTCATCTACAGAGGAGATGTTCTAGGGCAGTGGTTCTCAACTCTCCTGATGCTGTGCCCCTTGAATATACTTCCCCATGTTGTGACTCCCAACCACAAAATTATGTCGTTGCTATGTCATAACCGCAATTTTGCCACTGGTTATAGTGGGAAATTACCAATACGAGAGTCAGTTAGAAATACAAGGGTATTTAATAGGGAAAAGCCTTACTTACAGAGCAACCTAGCCAGCCGGCGTGGCAGCAGTCTGTACAGCAAGAAGCAAAGGTGAAACCGAAAGAGCAAATGCAGTCACACTATGTCACTCTGACCACGCCCTCACGAGCGTGGTCAGGCACACCTGTAGCCAGCCCCTAAGTTGGCATGGCTACAGCTTCCCCTACAATTCCCCTTTTAGTCTAAAAGAGGATTAAAACTTAACAGTTTAAAGTATCCAAAATGAATAATCATAAAGGTAAAATATAAGAAGATAAAACAATCTGCTTATGTCATATCCTAACTATCTATTTTAACTAAACCCTAAAGTCATCTGAAAGAGGTATCCAAGCCTGAACACCTCATTCCAATCCCAACCAAAAACAATAGGAAGCTATCCCTAACTAGGTATATACACTATCCTAAGTGACAACAATGGGGAAAGGGGGCGTAGCATCCTCCGAGTTACTTCCTGCTAAAATGAGACAATGATAGACATGTGGGGTCCTGTAGGAAGAAAATGTTAGTATAGTGAAAGTCTTGAATGAATTGTATCCAGTCCATGTTAGATGGGATTCACTTGATTGAAGATCTCGCTTGAAATCCTCAACTTGATTGAAGTCAGTACCCGAACCTCTGGCCAGAGTGTCAGTTGAAATGGAGCAAGTTGGATCCAGTGCAGTTGAGGAGGTGTGGCCCATTTTCTTTCCAGGGTGTTCAGGGATTGCTGTCAGGCAGGTCTTCATTGGCTGTGTGGGACTCAAACATAAAAAGTTAGCAGAGAAATGTTTGCTTGTGTATGTATACATGCTGGGGAATGTAACCATGAGAGCATAACAATTATGAGAGGATATACACCTTGAGAGAAAGATCCAAGAAAAGACAAAAACAGTCCCCAAATTCTTCTTTTATTCTGTATTACATCAATTGGCTTCTTGATACAATACAGAAACACTAAAGCTTACTTAAATAACGTGCTTGGATTTTAGAGGAGGAAAGCCAAATCCACCTCTAAAGCCAGCATTGGTTTAATTGAATAGGAAATATAGAGAAATAGAGTTTTTTGAGAGACAGCTGTAAAGTTTACCGTATGCCACATTCCTTTTATTTGATGGTTATAGCTACCTTCTCTTTTTAAGTGTCTACCCATGTAGTATCCTTTGCCTTCTGGAGATGAGTTTTCCTATGAAGATAAAAGCAAAACACTTCCCTTTCCTTTGGGAGGTTTCTATTTAGTTTATAAGATATACCTTAGTAGAATACCTGTCATTTGTCCTCATTGAGAGGTTTTTTTCTTTTCCACTCAAATCTTGATCAACTTTGATGGTATCCAAAGTTTTTCTTCTCCTGTAGAAACCAATGCAAAACCCCTACCCCAACGTAACACATGTCCTGGTTTCCATACAGAGGTTAGTACATCTTTGAAGTATACCGGTTGATTGAGTTCAGCAGTTTTTTCCGTAGTCCAGTGTCTTTCTGCCGCTGTTTGTCCTTTTTCATTGGCATTAAGAAAGTTTAGTGTTAATAAAGCATTATGTAACCTATGTTTGGGGGGTTTAGTCTTCCAAGCTTGTTTGTTGAGCACCTCCTTAACTGTTCTATTAGATCTCTCAATCATTGCTTGTCCTGTAGGATTGTGTGGTATACCAGTAACATGCTTTATGTTATAATATTTGAAAAATTGTTCCAGTTTTGTAGAGACATATGCTGGAGCATTGTCAGTTTTTATTTGTGCAGTTATACCCATAACTGCCATCACTTCTGGCAGATGTGTAATAACAGAATCAGCTTTTTCAGAGTTAAGAGCAGTAGCCCATTGGAACCCTGAGAATGTGTCTATAGTATGATGCACATATTTCAAATTTCCAAACTCTGTAAAGTGAAAGACATCCATCTACCAAACCTCATTTCTCCAAATGCCCTTAGGATTACAACCTGCTGGCAATGGAGTTTGATTATAAAAGGAACAAGTAGGACAGTTTTTTACTATCTCCTTGGCTTGTTGCCAAGTGATGGAGAAGTCCTTTTTCAAACCTTTGCTATTTACATGATGTTTCTTATGAAAATTTGAGGCTTCTAGCACACTTCCAATTAATAAACGATCAATCTTATCATTGCCTTGTGCTAGTGGGCCAGGCAGATATGATATGTGTAATATATTTAGGATTACTTTTGTTTCTGATAGTTTCCTGTAATTGCAAAAACAGAGAAGTTATTTCTGTATTATCAGAAACAAATTCTGCAATCTCAATGTATAACACGACTCTCTCTGTATATTGGGAATCAGTAACTATATTAAGAGGTTCTGTAAAATCCATAAGTACCATGAGAATTGCATATAATTCTGCCTTCTGTACAGATGTATATGGACTTTGAACTACTTTACTTTACCTCATCTGCTTTATAACCTGCCTTACCTGATTTGTTGGCATCAGTGTAGAAGGTAAGAACTCCAGAAATGGGAGTTTGTCTTACAATACATGGAAGAATCCAGACTGTCTTTTTTATGAATTTAATTCTGTTAGTTACAGAGGAGATGTTCTAGGGCAGTGGTTCTCAACTCCCCTGATGCTGTGCCCCTTTAATATACTTCCCCATGTTGTGACTCCCAACCACAAAATTATGTCGTTGCTATGTCATAACCGTAATTTTGCTACTGGTATGAATTGTAAGGTAAATATCTGGGACTGCAAAGGGGTCATGACCCACAGGTTAAGAACTGATGTTCTAGATGCATTTTCCTTCCCCGATCTGACTGTAGCTGGGAGGCTGCAATGGGTAGTGAGTGGCTACTGATGCTTAGATGGAAAGCTGAATGTGGGGAAGATTCAGGGCCCAATGGGTCCACCCATAACACAGCAAGAGGGGGAGCGATCACACACTGCAGGACTGCAGCTGGCCTCAGAGAAGACAAAGTTTTTAACTCTTTGTGATTTCAAAACTGAACAAAAAGAGGATCCCATGCAGAGACAAAGGGAGGCATTGTCTGTGCACCAGTTTGATACTTCCTGACCAATCTCCTTAACATTTCCCTAGTCCATACTCAACTCCCTGCTGTTCCTTTGGGAAACACTTAAGTTGTCTTTAAAGAACTTATGCTTATTATCCTCATAAGGAAACAGGGTAGCCAGCTAAATCTTAAGTATACTGGTTGAGCTCTCTTCAGGTTTTTAGAGCTAATGACGAATACCCTTTAAAAGGGCTGATAAGGAAATCCACAACTAAGCAATGGGCCAAGGTCCTGGAGTACAATCGAAGTGAGGGAGGAGCGAAAATAGGAACAAAGGAGTCAAGACCATGATGGGGAAACTCGCAGAATCAGCTGACCCAAGCTAGTGAGAAATCACTGCTGCAGGTCTGACAAATGGGGAACTGCATAAGACCAAACTAGACTCCCTTAATATAGGTGACAATGGTATGACTGGGACAATATATGAGATCACTGGCAGTGGGTCCAAGATCTAACACTAATGCACAAACTGACTTAGTGGAGCCCATTCTATATGGAGAGATACCTTGCCCAGCCTAGACACAGGGGTGTGGGGGTGGAGAGGTGCCTTGGTCCTGCCTCAACTAGATGATGGGACAGACTTAGTAGACTCCCTAGGGGAGGCCTTACCCTCTCCCTGGAGCAGATGGGAGGAAGGGGGAGTGGAGGGTTTGGGAGGGAAAGAGAGAGGGGGAACTAGGATTGGAATGTAAAAAGTTAATTTAAAAAATGAACAACAACAACAAAAAGAAAATGGCTGATAAGTAGTTGCCCATGTTTTAATTATTCTACAAAAATAATGATGCACTGCTTAGATTTTAGCAACTTGATACAAACTAGAGTCACCTGTGAAGAGGGACCCTCAATTGAATTGCCTCAATCAGAATGGCCTGTGGACAAGCTTGTGGAACATTTTCTTGATTGATAATGGATATGGAACCCCAGCTTCCCTCAATAAAGGACTGTAAACTATAAACTAAAATAATCTTCCCTCCTCAAGTTTCTTTTAGTCATTATGTTTATGACAGCAACAGAAAGCAAACTAGGCCAAATACAATGGAATCACTCTTCTGTCCAGTTAAAACTTTCTAGTAATGAACCATCAGGATATGACTGCACAGACATCACATATTTTTTTTAATTCCTTGAAACTACTGTACCAGTTTAGACATTATTAACATGGAAAGAATATTACAAATGTAATTTGCTTCCTCAGTTTTATTGCCATAGTTGATTTTCTGTATTTTAGTATGCTTGATTTCTGACTCTTGTTGGTAGTTGTAACATTTAGTACCGTCTACTCAGCTTATGGGAGAAGGAGCTTGTCTGTGAATTTACTCCAAGGTCAGCTATAAATAATGACTTTAGAAATAGCCTTCAAGAGTGGGAGCCTACTAGAACAGTGGCTATTAGAAGAGGTAAATAACTTGTAGGACTTAAGAACTGTATCCATAACATGGAAAGACAATTGCAAACCTGCAAGGAAGTGTAGATTTAAGCAGCTCTACAAACATACATAGGTAACAGGTCAATATAGAAAGTTTAATGATGACTTGGAGATTTAAAAATTGAGAGTTATAGTCTTGCCTCTACTTTCAAGAGAAGGCATTGGAAATTTTTATTTGAATTTTTCATTAAGATGTTTTAGGTTTCTCAGTGGATAAAGCATGGTACTTAAGTGAGCCCTTCCAGGAATTACTTTTTAAAATTCCTTTTCACAAGCATGCTCGCGCACGCACGCACGCACTCACACACACACACACACACACACACACACACACACACAAACAGAGTTGCTTCTTTGCATTCAAGGTTTACAAAGAAGCAAACTACTCATTAGTGCTTTTATAACAGACTAAGCTACACAGTAAGAATCCACTCTTTTGGTGATTTGCCTCTGCTAAGGTACCTTTTGAGTTTTAATCAACTGTTTATTGACTGTTCCTGGTATTTGAAAGCAATTAAATCCCTATGAATGCCAGGGTGATTTATCTGCATATAAATCAACCTTCTGCAGAATCTCTTAATGGTAATGTATCAGTGTCTCCATTTTTTTTTCAAAAGGGATGAGCTTTCACAGCAGGACTGTAAAATAATTCTCAGCATGCCTTTCTGCCTATCACTGTGCGCAACAAGACACAGAAAGGTGGCTAAGTGGGAAGTTGACAAAGCAGAAGATGGCACAAGGGAGCTCACCCAGAAGATCATAGTTTCTGAGCTTTCGGAATAAAGGCATTTAAAGGTGAAGCACTTCGTTTATTCAACCCTTCCTTTGAATTTTCCCAAGTGGCAACACGCTTCCCTCTACAATAGCAAATGTTTCTTATGAGAGGCATTGGTTATGGCAGAGTTATTTCCCGTATGGGCAAAAACAAAAAACAAAAAAACCAATAACTACATTGATACCCAGGATGTAGTATTCAAAAAGCAGAGTGGGAAATCTCAGGAGTAGAAATGTAAGGACATGGCTACTATCTTTAAAGGATCTCTTTAGGCCAATCACATAATACCTCTTTGCTTTTGCTTTGTTGTTGTTGGTGGTGGTGGTGGTGGTAGTTTTTGGTTTTTCTGGAAAGTAATCTATTTCCTATCTACTTCATTTTCAAGGCTCAGGAGTGAGAACTCCTGTGACAGTCAGTGCTCTTCCTACTTACCATTTGTAAGGAACCACAAACAGGAGCACCCCCAGAGGGTCACTGATCAGAACAAATCTCTCCAAGAGCTCAGTGGCCATAGCTTCTCAATGCTGTTATCACTGCTGAATTGTTCCCAGGATGTTTGAAAAGCAACCTATTAGCACCCAGATTATCAACAGGGGTTCTTTCCATGCATCAGTTACAGCATATGTTAGTTGTCTATTTGGAAATGATACTAAAGATTTGTGCTGGCTCCTTTGTGAAGGTGTATGTTCAAAGGGGGTGGATCAGTTCAGGGTTGCATGAGTCTCTGGCAAAGGCAAATGGAGAGACCCCACAGCTCAGCTAAAGAGATGCTGGTTGTATTCTAGGAGTATTGTAGTTTTTGCAGTGTCCTTAGTTGGCCAAGGAAACAAGAAGGCATTTCCTAGATAAGATTCATTTGTCTCCTTTAAAACCAACACAGTGATTCACCAAAGTAATTTCTAGTGCTTGGGCTTTACAATCTGACCTGTACTCTGGCGCTAGTTTCATAGACTATCTGAAAAATTAGAATGCTAATTTGAAGGTAGAACTCTACCTTCAAAATGTAACTGGAATCTGATTGTCCTTAAGAAATAAAGTAGGTAGGATCAGTAAACGGGCTTTTAGTTTAAAAACAGGAGAAAAAACACATTGCTTCTACCACTGTTGCCACAATTCCTTTGTCCAAGGCACCATTGAGATTCACTGCTGTGTCTTTTGGCTATGGAGCAATGAATTAGCTTGTTTGCAGTAGACATTCAAAAAATTATACAACAAATGAACTTATTAAATACATCCTGCAAGCACTAACACAGGCTTGACACAAAGAACACACTCCACAGACAGTAACACTTCTGAGATGTAGAACATGCTCCACATCCTCAAATGTCAACGCATGCTTGACATGTAGAACACATTCCACAAACATCAACACAGGCTTGACATGTAGAACATGCTCTACACTCACTCATTAGTGCAGCTATGTTTTCTGTGATCTTCCTGGTATGTGCAATAATTGAAAAAAAAAAAGAAAAGACAAAGTGGGTACCTTTCAGGGGGTCTTATGAAGGTATGCCACTAAGCAAACACACCACGAGCAACAAAGTTAGTGCATGAGGTTCATTGGGGGAGGGGAGTGAAAGGCCCTATTGGAATGAGGACATGAGAAAGGTAGACAGATCGAGAGACAAGAGGAAGAAGAGAGTCAAGAGAAGACCAGAGGGGTAAGAGAGGAGCAAGAGGCAAGAGAGAAAAGAAGCGGCCAAGAAACAAGAGGGGATAAAATCCATCATGGCTGAGTATGGTGACTAGACCAGGAAGTTGCTGGTCACATTATATCCACAGTCAAGAAGCAGAGAGTGAACAGGAAGTCAGGCTGGATTATGAAATATCAAGGCTTACCCTCTGTGGTTCCACAATCTTCCCAAACAGCACCACCAAGGAGAGACCCATTATTCAAACACATAAGCATGGGAATTGGGAAAATGGCTCACTGGATAAGAGTGCTTGCTGTACAAGTGTAAGGACCAGAATTTGAATGCCCAGCACCCAGGTAAAAAGGCAGGTGTGTCTGGGGTCTTTGTAGTCCCAACACTGCTGTGGGGAAAGCCATGAAGATCACCGGGACTTACTGACCACCAGCCTCAGTCCAGGTTCAGGGAGAGATCTTGTCTCAAAGGAATAAGGTATTGAGTGACAGAGCAGGACACCTGACTTCTTCTGGCCTTCACACCCATGTATACCTCCACACACATGTATAGATCATACACATGCACTATTTATGCTTGCACACATACACACACAAACAGAAAAATAAGCACATGAGTATATAGGGAGCATTTCACATTCAAACAGGAACACCAGAATAACCTAACATTGAACAAGGAGCAAGCTCTTGAACCTTCTTTCTCTTTTGCCATCTGTGCCAGATTAATCAGAATCAAGCCAGCACACTCTCTCTAGTGTTCTATTGAACCAAACATGGCTGCAGTTCATCAACTTTCTCATTCAGCAACTTTGACCAGAAGTCAAATGTGATTACCAATCAGGACTTTGACCAGAAATCAAATGTGATTACCAATCAGGAGGCCACCGCAAGCTCACTGTGGACACAGAAAGGGACTTCCCACAACTGTTTTCTATTTCTGAGTCTTTCCCATACACAAAATAGTACTGCAATTTCTTAAAAATACAATCGTAATTTGTATTATATAGATTAATAGCTTTATCTAGTACATTTCTTATTTACACATGTATTTATCGGCAAAGAGTAAGTTATACTAATTGATACATGTTTGCCTTAGTTGACTGGAAAATAAAAATCTATTAAAGACAACCCCCAACTAGTCAGGCATCACAGGCTACCAGTTAAAGGGAGTATCTCCTTGCCAAGCTTCAGGCACATCTGAATATTGCATCAGTGTTCATTCAGATGATATTAATTGCACTACTATTTAAATAGATTTATTTTATATAAATGAGTGTTTTGCCTCCATGTATCTTTGTGTACCACATGCACAGCTAGTGCTCATAGAGGCCAGAACAGGGCATCAGATCCTCTGGAACTGCAGTTGCAGACAGTTGTGAGTCACCATGTGGGTTCTAGGAATCAAACTAGGTTCTCTATAAGAGCAGTTCATGCTGTTAACCACTGAGCCTTCTCTCCAGGCCCCAAACAGAAAATTTTCAAAATTAACTTTTATTGAATTTGTTCTTTGGCAATACCCTAATGTACCTAGTGTATTCTGATTACTGTAATCCCACCCAACTGTTCTCATCTCTCACCCACTGTTATTATCCCTTACTTCATACATGCAAGCCCCCTTCTCACATTTGTGTTCTTGTGTCCTCACCATGGTCATCTGTAAAATATTTGTTTGAAACTGTCTACTGGAGCCTTCAGGATCCTCAGTGGGTAGAAAACTAAAGACAATGACTGCCTCTCCCCATGTGTATCAGTTAAGGTTTCTGTCACTGTGAAGAGACATCATGACCATGGCAACTCTTATAAAGGAAAAGCATTTGATTGCTGTGGCTCACTTACAGTTCAAAGGTTCAGTCCATTATCATCATGATGGGACATGGCAGCATGCAGGCAAACATGGTGCTTGAGAAGTAGTCCTACATCTTGACTCGTAGGCAACAGGAAGTGGTCTGCTGCACTGGGCATGGCTTGAGCATATATGAGACCTCAAGCCCAGCTCCACAAGACCACACCTACTCACAAGGCCACACCTCTTAATAGTGTCACTCCCTTTGAGGACCATTTTCTTCCAAACTACCACACCATGAATCCAACAGAAGCCAATAGTTCAGCAGGGAATGGTAGTGTTCTGTCTGTCCCATTCCATTGATTATTAATCATTGACAGGTCCAGTCTTATTCATGCCCATTGCAAAGAGGTGCTGCTGCTATGGTACCATGATTATATTAACTGTACAATGCCCAAAGGATAGCCTTTCGCTGCCATTCTCCCTGTCTTATGGCTCTTACATTCTTTCCACACCCTCTTCCATGATGTTCCATGAAATTAATATAAGGAATTATTATGCCATCATAGGAGGACAACTATAAATTTAGGTACAGACAATTAAGTGTATCTTAGGGAAACTATCTAAAGAAGACAAACTCCACTGTGGAAAGTGCAGATAGGTAGGTAGAATGGTTGTATGGTCCATTCTCATGGCAGCAGAGGCAAAACAATAGAACACAGGAAAGGCTGCTGAAGGCAGACACAAGGGCATGCACAGCTGGAAACAGGCTACCAAATGCATTGTTTTTAGTTCCTTTTATTTATCAACATCTACTGAGTGCTTATTGTGTATACCAGACATATTAGACTCCAGACTCTGCCCTCATAAAGGGTACGTCATCAGAGTAAGAGAGGTTTGTTAATCAGATAAGAATTAATTGCTGTTGTGAGAGCAGTATTGGTATAAAGAATACAGATGAGCAAGTGAAAGCAGTGTTTGGGGTTAGAGAAATGTGCACCAGAAACCAACACTTCAGGGGCTGGAGAGATGGTTCAGAGTTTAAGAGCACTGACTGCTCTTCCAGAGGTCCAGAGCTCAATTCCCAGCAACCACATGAGGCTCACAACCATCCATTATGAGATCTGGTGCCCTCTTCTGGTGTGCAGATATACATGGAAGCAGAATGTTGTATACATAATAAATAAATAAAATCTTTAAAAAAAAGAAAAGAAACCAACATTTCAGCCACATCCTGATGAATGGTGAAAGCCATTTAGCCCACTGAAACACTAATTCTACTATATTTTTAAACTATGACTACTCCATTTCTTCATCCTCAGATTCTTTTTCTTTTAACTGAAATTTTACTTGTTTTCAAATGACAACATACATTTAAATAGTTCTCAGTGGCTTGTTGTGACACATGAATGGATACTATGTTGCAATGGTGCTATTCTATCCATAATATTGTATCCTTTTCTACCCTTCTTTCAAGGTTTTGTAGCCAACTCCAGCAGCGCAGCAGAGGACTATAAACTAGTTGATAGATGTAACCAACCTCCATGCCAACATCCTGCACATCCTAGGGTCAAGCAGGATCCTTCTGGTTAGCTAAAGCTACTTGTCTCCTCCCAAGCACATCTGTAGGATATAAGCCAGGAGCTCCTTGTGGCTGTAGTTATGTACTTGAGGAAACCGTAGCTTTAAAAATAATGTCAATGCGAAGATAGGAAAGAAATGAGATACTAGGAAAAAGAAAAACAAGAATGAGAGTCAAGAAGGGCAAGAAGAAAGAAAGGAAATACAGTAGGCCACCCCCGCATGTGACCATTCCTGAGATCAGGCCAGCCTAGCCTCCTGTTGTTCCCAAAGCCCTCGTTAACCAATCTCAGGTATATCTGGCTATCCAGATTGAACTGGTTGAATCACTGGTGGAATGCATTAACATTTTCAAACTTAATTTAGTAACCCCCACATGGTAGGAACATAACAAATATTTGCTAAACAATATAGGTTTTGGCCGGTACACAGGAAACACAGGGCCTGGGTTTCTGCAGCAGTGGGAATAACTACCTGACACTATCTGGGAAGCTTCAGAGAGCTGGCCAGGAGCTGGTTTTGAAACAGCAAGTGCATCACGGCTGCACACTGTAACTTAATTTTCCAGGATGAGATATGCTTGAAGTCGGGCTTATTTAATAAGCGCCCTATCATAATAAGTCTTCTGAAAGCCATGTTCCTGTTCCTGTGGTTTTCTCCCTCTTCCTGTACTGATGTGTTAGTAAACTACATTTGCCCTTCTTCCTGTCCAGTGAGTCAGCTACTGTGGACCATCATTGGGAAGTTTAAAAAAAAAAAGAGGGTGGGAGGAGTTGTCATCTCCCCCCAGGCCTGTGAATGTATCTGCACTGTTTTATGTGTTCAAATATTATTATTTTTAAAAAGTCTATGCAATCATAAGAGGGAGAAATATCAGTGCCCCCTTCATAATTAAAAGCTCGTGGAAAGGGAAGGTGGCCTGAAGGGTTAGTGACCTATATGCCTCAGGTGGCCTGAGAGACTTCAAACAGAAAAGGCGCTAACAAATTCTGCTGGGTGTCAGCTCCAGGAAGCTTTGGGTGAGATGAATAGTATCTACCACTTGAGGCTGCAGAGGAACAGCCCTGAAATGGACTCTTCCAACCCCAAGTTCCCTGTCTGCCCTCAAACCCAAGGCCCTTGCCCTGTGGTACAGTCTCCACTCCTGCAGAGAGACTTCTTTTGTTCTAATTAAAGGGCAATTCTGCTTCTAGAAGGTCAGTCTCCTCTTATTTCCACAAGGCTTTGATGAATCCCGATATTACCAGGTCAATGATAGTGAGTTTAGCAGGAAATAATCAAACAAAGAAACAAACAAAAAACCCACTTCATTATTTTCTACTTTGAAACAGGTAAGAGGTGTCATCTTTCTACTATGATTTGTACAAACATTCTACCCAAAGGATTCTCTATTAGAATACAAACAATGGAATCAAAAGAAAAATATTCCTTTTTTAATTCCATCTTTTGGCCTCACTTAAAAAAAAAAACCCTGAATTACAAAAATAGTATGAAATTACTTCTAAATTCCATTGTCTGTGACTCCTGCTCTAAGGGAGTACTGAAGACCACTCAACCAGTTATCCATGAGCGGCACTTTCTATTCATAAATTGCAACAGTAGATGGTGTGATGGAGGGACTGGGTGGACTGGGTGCCATGAGCCACACGTTTACTGTGCTTCCGACAAGCCACTTGCTCCACACAACTCTTCCCTATGATTAGGAAATGGTTTTAAGGGCCCAGGAGTCAGACAGATTCCTGGCAGGCACACAGAGGAAAGAGGCTCTAGGTAGGCGGATGTGCTGTTCACTGGAACATTTAAGATGGCGGACTTCTGGTTTGTCTTCTCTAAGACAAAGACTCCATGGGCTCTCTTCCCTCTCCATGGAGAGAACTGTTGAGAGTAGAGAGTTTCAAATCTCCCATTGGAGAGCTCCTGGGGTGGGAGCCAATCAGCCTCCCTGTCATTGCCTGAATTATCCAATCTCCTGTGGCATCCCAATTCCAAGGGGAGGGAAGGAACAAGTCCTTTTCCTAAATATAAAACAAAAACAAAAAACCTCTACCCTCTGAGAAGACTGTGATACCTGCTCTGATACCATCCCACCTGGAGGATAGTGCTCTCTCTGTCTCTGTCTCTGTCTCTGTCTCTGTCTCTCTCTGTCTGTCTCTCTCTCCCCCGTGTGTGTGTGTGTGTGTGTGTGTGTGTGTGTGTGTGTTTGTCTTTTCCCTGTCAATAAAATCTGTCTGAGGCTGAGTGCTGACACCTTGCTTTTTCCTGTCTTATTATTCCTTAAATGGGGAAGAAAAGACCACAACCCTAGAGGACATCATCCTTGACCCCCAGTTTAGCAGTGTTAAGATTGTGGAACCTTGAAAAAAAAAAACAAGTCTGAACGGAAGCCTTCATGAGTGGATCCATGCCCATTCCGGGCCGGGGGCCTTACTGATTTCAGGTAAGTGAATTCAGTTTCACAAGAATGGGTTTTTTCTAAAGAGTGAGTCTGGCTCATCCCTGGTTTTCTTCTTGTCCTGTCAAGTAGTGTCATACACACACACACACACACACACACACACACACACACACACACACACACACACGCTGTACACCTGGGTCAAATTCAGAGCTGTAACCTGAATAAACTCCTTTTCTATATCAAGTACCCAGAATTCAGTATTTTGTTATAGCAACAGAAAATTAATATAGTCTCCTATAAAATGAGGTTAGTAATAACAACATATTTGATTGGGTAAGTAAAAGTAATAATAACCTATTTGAGAAGTTTAAACAAATGAGATTTTCTATTATTAAATAGATGATTTTTGCAAAGTAATCAGAGGCAAAACTAAAAAGTGAGTCTTTCCTTTTATTTAGGATACTTTCAAGGATACTGTAGGTACTTGCTACTAATATATATATATATATATATATATATATATATATATTCTGTGGAAGTGTTTAGAATAAGGACATTGATTTTCTAGCACATGAAATAGCATGATTACAAATAATTACAGGCAGCTACTTTGGCCCACAGTTCTCCACCCATTGAGATTAATGGGATGGTCAAAGCTCTCTGTCCTGAATGGGAACAGACTAAAAGAGAAAAAACTTCTTTTGTCTATCAAATTTCAGCCAAAAGCTAGATGCTAAACACAATATTCTGAGTTGCCTAGAATCATGGGAACCTGTCAGACACTGCCTCTATGGATTTCAAGCTTCATCCTCAGATTTACTTTGTCCTTGCTGTGTTGCTAATTTTTGAGAGATTTCTAAATTGATTTTACTCCTGCTTCAGTCTTCAGATGAGGCTTTTTTTTCCCAACTCACAAAGAGTTTTTGTATTGATCCCCGGAGACCTTTTTTTGTCTTCTTGGAATGTCTACTTCAAAAACATGAGTTTTTGAATGTCTTGCATTCTTCCATATCATTTTCCTTTCTATCTATACTCCAAAATTCATCTGTGCTTTTCCCTCTTTCTCTTCATTTGGTGTGAGAAGTCCACCTTTCTCTTTCATAACAGTGATTTGAGTGAGTCACACACAGTCCACTCATGGGTTCTCACTATTTCTCCATTCCATGGTAGTATTATTCCAGAGACAGCTTCATCCTTACCTCCTCCATCCCCTGTGTCATCTCATTCTGCTGGTTTCTCAGGATGTCCATCTTGGGCTAATTCATATTTTACTAACTCATTCTAGCACAATTTTAAAGTTTTCTGTGCTTTCTTCATGTATGTATGTATGTATGTATGTGTATATATGGTAAATATATTTATTTATTTATTTATTTATTTACTTTAAATGCTTTGCACAGTTCCCACATGATCTCATATAAATCATGTAATGTCAGATGTATCTAGTACTGCTACTCTGAACATCTGTTTCAGGTTTTCTGGTATTCTGCAGGTTAATTCTCTAAGATTCATTTGAACTATGGTTTGAGGCGGAAAGATGCTTGGTGATCTTTCAACTCAGCTTCACGCCTACATGAACTCTGGGAGGTCTCTAGCTATGCTCTCCTAAAATTTTATTAGTCATCTCTGGTCATTTCCTTGGTCTGGAGAAGGTATTCCCTGTTCAAGGGGGAAGACCTTTGATCTTGAGCTTTGGTACACAGACTCCATCAGATTCAGTCAATACTGGTTCTTAAGTTTGCTCATGTTGCTCTTCTCTCCTCCAAGCTGCTTCTATTCTGCCAAGACAGAAGAGGACTTCCTACAATCTTTTCTGAAATGAATGCAGAATGAAAACTATCAGAATTTGCCTGACCCCTTTTCTTTCCATTGAACTGACTTTGTGCAGTTGGTGCCTAGCTAGGCAATAAAAAGAAAAGGCACATGTTTTTCTTTATTCTCAATGATATATTCTAAGATTTATTTTTATATTTTACATTTATATAAAATATAAATGTTTATATATATTTGAGCTATATATTTTTTAAAGTATACATATATATATATATGTATACTTTTAAATATATATATATATATATATATATATATATATATACTTTTTTCAAATTCACTAATTTCTGGTGGTAAATTGTTATGGCATTTGTTGGTTTGTTTTAATGAATGAGCACATCTTTTCTCGTTCGGTTAAATATTAGAAAGAAATCCCATGCTCCAATCTCACTCCATCCATACTCTTTGTGCTCTTATTTTCTATTGATGAAACATGCAGCATCTATTTATTGAACACCTATTTAGTCCCAAGAATTTCATTCATACTTCTTTAGACCAAAGGAGAAAAATATGTCCATGATGCAAAATGAATTGATCTCTTCCTTCAAACTTTGCAAACTACAGAGTCCAGAACTTTTGATTTTATGCTTTAGTAAGTCATGAACTCTTAAGATTTTTAGTCAGTTTACTTCATAAGCCATGGAGAGAGCCAATGGGATGCCATTTCTTAACTCAGTAGCATCAGTAGCTTGTTTATCCCTGCAATTGCTCAGCTCTCAGCAACATCCCTTCATCCCCTGCAAACATTTAAGAGTAGTAACCAGAATGGACAGGATCTCATTATCCCCTAAGGCCTTGTCTACTCTGAGTATTGGTGGGAGAAGGTGACATGATCATTAGCTTTGTGTCTTGCTTTTGTAAAGGAGATTGTCAATACCGAACATGACTGGCAGTCTCGGCAGTCTCTTCAATTCCCGGTGAGCAGATCTGGAGATGTTGTCAAACAACATAGCACTTTCCAAATTGAGTTCTGCCAAGCATGTAGCAGGGTGCATGGCTGGTCTATAAAACTGGAATACTGGAATGTTTGTAAAGCAGATATATATATATATTATATATATATATATATATATATATATATATACTAAATAGCAATTTCTCACATTTTACTATATAACATAACACACTGCAGTGATCCCCAAACTCCTGTTTAAGAGACAGTTCTCTCTGTCAAGGCTTACTTCTGTGTACCCTCTTGATTTGGTACTTTTAATGGTCTTTTAACTATAATGACTTTCTGAGGCCCTGGTATATGCATGAGTCTACATGAGGTGCTACTGTACCTCTCTTCAGATTCTTCTCTTTAGGAAGGAGTACATATTGATGGGTCTCAAAAAATGGGACATGATTTATCATCTTTTAAGTCAGCCAGATGGTATGTCTTCCTCTGTTACAAACATAACCAGAAGAGAGGTGAGGTTCTCAGAATAGAAGAAATTTCGGACTTCCAGGTCCAGTATCAACGTTTTGTTTCAAGATTCAAAGAGTTGATTGCAATTTTTTTTGTATTTTGTTCTTTGAATTGGTCTTGAGGTTGCTTTCATGAAAATGAATATCAACTCCTACTCTGTCCCATGGGTAGGGGGGCAATGGGTTTGTGTGTGTGTGTGTGTGTGTGTGTGTGTGTGTGTGTGTGTGTGTGTGTTACAATAAATCTTTCCGCCAAAAGCCGTTGAGCCCCACCACCACATGTGCACTTTACGACAGATGCCCGCCCGAGTTAGGGCCCAAATGAATACACAGAAACTTGTATTAGGTTCAAATGCTGCTTGGCCAATGACTAGGATTCTCATCTGTTATCTCAGTCTCAATTATCATAAATCTATATATTTTATAAGGCTTATCTTATTGGACGCCTTATTGGCGTGCCTCCTTGCTGGTGGCTCACATCCCACCACTTCTGGAGGAGGCGAAGGGGAAAGGAGGAGACACTTCCTGTTTCTCCTTGCTTCCTGCCTGGATCACCACTTCTCCACTACATTTCCCAGAATCCTCTTTGACTCCTAGTCCCATCTAACTTGCTGTCTCATTGGCCAAACAAATACTTTATTCAATAATCAATAAGATGAACATATATATACACAGTACATTCCCCATCATGCGTGTGTGTTTATGTATAGGCCAAAAGATGGTGTCAGATTCCCTGAAGCTACACAGGTCCTCTGGGAGTGTAATGCATGTGCTTAATCACTGACCCATCTCTTCACACCCTCATAGGATATTTCTCAACCATATATATATATATATATATATATATATATAATATATATATATGCCTGAGTGTCTGATCTCTAAGTACATCTCTCCTATGACATGTGTACATAATTGGAGGCTATTCTCTCACTCTGTTTCATTTGTTCCTACTAAGCCAGTCTTTAGAAGACTCTTAGCCAACATTTCCAGATGTGTTGGTCAGATAAAACTCAAGCACACACCTCAAATGAAGGGCATTTGAAGTTTATTACTTCCAAGTCCCAGAGAGAGGATACCCTCCTTGCTGGGCCAGTGAGGGAAAAGCTATGGTCAACCAGTGAACAGGGAACCTCATGTGGGGACACCTATGAGAGTGAGCTTTTTCTAGGGTTTTTATGTAGAGAGCTGTAAATGGTGCACATAAATCAAGCTGTCACAAAACCCATATGGTCCTCCTATAAGGGAGAGGTGGCGTTACTGAGTCTATGCAGCCCATGTGGCGTGTGGGGATGAATGGGGGAGTAAAGGAGATTGTATCTAGCTGTCCTGTAGGGAGGTGGTCCCCAAGGAAAGATTGTGTAAGACATCAAAGTACAGGGAAGAGGAAGACAACTGCAAGTTATATGAAGAGTGACTAAGTGCATTGCTACCATGAAGAAGTTCAATTTATTCTCAAAATGATGGAAAGGCAGCATAAAATTAAGAATTCCCTAACCCAGGCTCAAGTATAAATACTGTGAGTGGATAACCATTAAATTCCCATAATTCCTAAGTAAATGATATACAGCCATCTGTCACTCTTTACATGCAGCATCTATACGTTCTTCTCCTGGGGATGAATCTTTACTTTCTAAAGAGAAACCAACTACTCTCCTGCTTTATGCCTAGACTTCATAAGAGGAGCATATGGTTCAATATTAATTTAAATGCATTTTAATACAACCAGCCTAACACAACAGCTGGCCACACTCCGTGCTTGGCTCCTGAAGAGTTATTCTCAACTGGAATTATACCAGCTACCTAATGCTTTTATGAGGTCTGAACCTAGAGTCAACATAGCCAGGGCTATAACAGGATATTTCTTTTATAGGAATAATGGAAAATGGAATTAGAGAAATAGTTTGAATGGGGAGTTGAGAAAAGGACCAAAATCAGCCAATGCACACAGTCTGATTTGGTTATAAAACATGGAGGCTTGAGCAACAGAAGTTGGAACATACTTGTGAGATATGCATACATACATGCATCCATACACACATGACATAAATATGAAGTTAAAAGTCAAAAGTATAAGCTAAGCAGTCACCCAAATAGGTGTCTGTTTCCTAAAGCTAGGCCTTTTCTCCTTTTTGCATCATATTTCGATACATCAGCTTCATTTAAATGCAAACACCCATGTCCACATTCCACATAGTGGTGCCTAGCCCATAGAATTCCAATAGAAATGAAAAGGTCCATTGGCTTACGCTGTTGCCAGATACTATAAGCAACATATCAGGAATCATAGGAGATGAAGGAAGGTATGGTAATATACTGTTTATGATTTATTTAAACCATTGGAAATCAAAATAGCAAAGCAGCCATGCTAGTCGGCCACAGAACCTAGGCACACATCTTTAATCCCAGGACTCTAGAGAAAGGCAGATGGATCTATGAGTCCAATACCACCCTGAACTACCAGAGAGTGACTAAGACCTCATGCCTTTAATCCCAGGATTTGAGAGATATAAAAGATAGAAGAATCAGTCTGCGAGTTAGTCTCTAACCATGTTGAGGAGAGCATAGCAATCTGAGTGATTCTGAGGAGCAGTGAAGTTGGGAGCAGTTTGAGCATCGCCCCTTTGTTCTGAGCTGAGGTAGAGGTAAGAACTAGTGACCAGCTGCTTTGCTTCTCTGATCTTCAGTTTGAAGCTTGAACCCCAATTTCTGTCTCTGGGTCTCTTATTTTTCATGCTACAGGAAGGCCTGAGGGTTTCCAGGAAAGCATCAGTACAGTGATATTCCTGGAAAGCACTCCAGAGGCCACAGCAGTGGTCCATGGTCCCATGAGCTAGGCATTCTTGACAGAATTTGGAAGGATTGGCTCCACTGCTGTGTGTTATAACATGGAGTGTCTGCCCCTTATGCACTTCACATCAGAGTCTGCAGCTTCAAAGATGGGAGCAAAGCAGAAGTGGGGCAAACTTCCGAAGACCATAAGTGCAAGTTCCCAGCCTCGTAACCACAGATCTGCTTAATGCCCTCACCATTTAACAGTGTTTTAATAGCCAAATGCACAAACGATGTCAGCTATTTAAGTTCCACTGTCGCTCGGGCCCAGCCACAGGGTCTGTGAACCTGTCAGCGCTGGATCTGGATTGAGCATCCCAGCAATGGCACCCGACACTGAATAATCAAAGGCCACCAAGTCTCATCCTTTGCTTTTCCTCTTTATTTTCCTCTTCTCCTTTCTTTTTCCTCTTCTTTTGGTCACTTAATTCCTTCTCTCTTCAGGCCCTCCTCCAGCTGGTCCCTCCATCACCCTACATCTTTAATGATGTCCTATCTCCTCCCCACAGAACTCACATGAAAGCTTTCATCTGCACTCACACTTCTAGTGCAAGCACTTTTTCCCACCTATGACACGGCAGTATCCATCCTGTACCTTTTTGAACAGTCCATTTTCCTCTCCCACTTTTCTCACTTTCCCACCCATACATACATCTTAACATTCAGGCATTATCTCATTCTTCTGTGTCTCACCCAATATCAGCACAAGAAAATCCACTATTTCAATACCATCATCCAAGATCAGTCACCTTCTTATCTTCCAGGCTCAAGAAAATTCTTTAGAATGAGAGAAATTTTTTTCGTTTTTTTTCTTTCAGATTTTTTTATTTAGAGAATACTTTATTGGTTTTTGTAATCAAACCCACATAGATAAGACCTTACATATTTAATACAGAACGTTACCACTATACAAATGGAAAAAAATTAAGTTCAACATTTCTAGAGCAATATGGCTGTTAATTTCTGTACAATGCCAAAGAATGAGAGAAGTTAACCCACCTAAATTTTTATCAGCATGCACTGGTTGTACAAAGCAATGGGTTTCATTGTGATAACTTTCTTTTGCCTTTGATTTTGTCTTTGAGATGGGATCTTCTTATAGAATGCAGGCTGCCCTACAACTTTCAATCCTCTTGCCTTCACTGCCTGAGCATCATTGTATTCAACTACTTGCACTATTTTGATTCACTGATAGTTTATGCTTTGTGGATATTCTTCCTGTCAGTCTCTATCCCACCCTCTCCCTCCATCTTACCTTGATAGACACTATTTTGAATTTTGTATTTTGTCCTTTTTCTCTCTCTCCCTTCAAATTCTATGCATGAGAGAAATACTCTATCCTTTTGTTTTTGGCTTACTTCCCTTAATCTGGTACAGTTTAGTTCCAATCATTTCTCTGCAGATGACTATACTTTGTTCCTTTTATTGCTGGATAGAACCATACTGTATATATGTACATTTTCTTTATTCACTCACCTGTTGACAGGTACTTGGGCTGATTCCATAATGTGGCTATTAAAGACAGTGTTGTGATTAACACAATTGTGTGATAGCTTTGTGGTACACTGACTTCAGTTCCTTGGGGCATATTCCCAGAAGTGGCATTGCTATATTGGATGAGCTCTCTTTTAAATTACATGAAGGACCTCCATACAAATATCTATTGTGGCTGGTTGAATTTTTATACTCCCACCAGCAAGATATAAGTGTCCTTGTGTCTTTACCAGTCTCCTGAGCATTGGTTCTTGTTTTCTAGATGACATCCACTCTAACTACAGTGAGATGAAACTCCAATGTACTTTTGAATTGCATTTCCCTCGTGGCAAATGATATTGCATTTCTAGGCTTCATTTATTGAGCTTCCTTTTGCCAACATATCTTTTTTTTGTCCTTCAGACTTTCTCATCAGAAAATTTCTCCTCTAAATCTTGAATGGATTTATTTCTTTTATTCATGTATTAATTTGTATCTTCTTTGAAGTCATTGATCACTTCTTCCATTAGACTTTTATCTGGAACCACAATCAGTTTGATGTCCTTGGATCCAGTTATTGAAAGAGAGTCATGTTACCTTTATCTTTCATATTATTTTTCTATATTGCAATGTGAACATCTCTGGGCATGAGTGTTTCTTCCAGCTTTAAATGGGTGATTCCTTAATGCATAGTTTAGCCCCCACTACAGCTCAGGGAAGAGAAAGCAGTCAGTAAAAATAGCACCAGTACAAAACCAAACAGCTATTTAAATATAGCTGGGAGCAAAACAATTGGAAATAACAGCTACACACATAATAAGATGTAAAAGAAAGTAGCTAAGACAATGTTAACAGGGACACTAGAGATAAAGTAATAAAAAGGAGTAGCAAGAAAACAAAAGAGTGAAGAGGTAAGCAAGATAAGGTGAGGGGAAGCACAGGGGATGAAGGTATAAAATAGCAGTGTGGGAAACCAAACTAAAACACAGATGAAACACAAAAAGAATAGTCACTTGCTGATACCAGTAGAGATGCTTTCTTTCCCTCTCATTTTGGACTTCCCTAGAGGAGAGGGACAGGGGTTGAGTGTGTATAGTCATTTTCTTACTTAGGCTCCAACAGGTAAAACAGAAAGGGTTCCCACCAGCAATGGAGGAGTGTTCTCCTTACTCCACATCCTCTCCAGCATAAGCTGTCTTCAGATTTTTTGACCTTGGCCATTCTGGTATTTTCTCTGTGCCCACCTCTCCCTGAAGTCATGCTGTGGGCACCCACTGTGCATGTTATTCCTCTCAGTAAGTAGTTATTATTTCTATCACCATGGGGAGGGGCCCCATGAGTCTTCCAAGCTTTACAAGCTTCCTGAGTCTTGTGGGACTCTGTCCTTCCTACAGAGGGGATAGTTTCAATTCCAAGCAAATAGTTCCACAACCAAGATATGTATCATAGAGGCTCTTTCTACCTGATAATTCTCTTAGTCATTAAATAGCAGAAAGCATTTCCTAAGAATTCTACTGTAAGTGCAGTTAGAAGATAGTACTTATACAAAACAATATTCACCAAATAATGTTTGTAAAAAAAATCTTGATTTTCAGCAAACAGATCTTTAATCTTGAATGCTTTGTTATCTCCTTGCGAAACAGTAGCTAAATCCCTAATTAGTAGTAGACAAGTGATCTCATTATTTCTAATGAGAAGAAGTACATATAACAAAAAGAATTTAGAAAATCATGCAGCAGTTTTGGTTTCTAATTAACTGGAAGTATTCAGATGGAGTTAAGTGAGTCTCAGTGCAGACTTTATGATTCACATCCCAAACTAAAAGGAACAGAAAAGCCATGGTCATTGAAACTGTTTTAATGTTGTTTTTTATTGTAGTTTATCTTCTGAACTCTGTCATGCTCTGAAAATATTGACTTTAAGCTAGAATATTTACTTGGATTCAAAATAAATGCAGGTGGTAAGAAAATGGAACTCCAAGGCCTAAAGAAATGCCTCAGTGTTTAAGAACACTTGCTGCTCTTCCAGAGGACCAGGGTTTGGTGGCTCACACAGTCCATAACGCCAGTTCCAGGGGGATCTGAAGCCCTCTGCTGGCCTCTATGGGCACTGCACAGATGTGGTACAATAGACATAGATGCAGGCAAACACCCACACACATGAAATAAAATAGTCTATACAATCTTTTGCACCTGAGAATTCTATCTCTATGTAAGTTTGAACCAATCTGTTTTATTTTGTTTTACTCTAGGTATAATATTTAAGACTAGACTCCTAACGTCTCTTTAAGTAAATGACAATGTCCTAGCTTCTCCACTGTGTTATGATAAAGACCAGTGGTTTTCTTATTATTTATAATTGCATATTTCTTAAACTTAACAATACCTGACTTGATCTGTTTACTATATGAATTAGTCTTTTTAAATATACCTATAATACTAATTAACTTAATTTTCTGCTCTTCCATCAGAACTTAAACACTGATCAAAGATATCCCATTTCCCTAACTGATCGTCAAATAGGGACATGTATCTGCCCTAGAGTACCTAACACTTAAACTGTGTGATCATTGGTAGCAGCAAAGGAATCAGTTTTCCAGTTCCAAACTTCTTCTTTTACCTCTTCTTATCACCTTACAGCAGTGGTTCTCAACCTCTGGGTCAAGATGCCCTTAGGGGCTGAATGACTTTCACAGGGGTCCCCTAAGACCACTGGAAAACACATATATTTACATTATGATTCATAGTAGTAGCAAAATTACAGCTATGAAGTAGCAACAAAAATAATTTTATAATAGGGGTTCACCAAGACATAAGGAACTGTATTTAAAGATCACAGCATTAGGAAGGTTGAGAACAACTGTTCTATAGGTATCTTTTCCCATTTGTCTTCCCATGATAGCCTTACTTCTCCTCCAAAAAAATGGTGGTGATATTTAAGTACAAAGTCCTTATTGATCATGAATCTTACCATGATGGTGCCACATATTAAAACTCCAGGGAACAAAAATAAAGGAATCCTTGAGAGTATTGTCTTCAGGAAGACTTCATTAATGCAAAATCGGGAAACCACAAGTTGAGGAGTTAACATTAAAAAAAAAAAGGAAGCCAGAATTATACAGTCGAAAAGAGCAAGCATCTTCAACAAATGGTGCTGGCATAACTGGATGTTGGCATATAGAAAAATGAAAATAGATCCTTATCTACCACCATGCACAAAACTCAAGTCTAAGTGGATCAAAAACCTCAACATGAATCCAGTTACACTGAAGCTGATAGAAGAGACAGTGGGAAGTAGCCTTGAATGCATTGTCACAGGAGACAACTTCCTTAATAGAATACCAGTAGCACAGACACTGAGATTGACAATTAATAAATGGGACCTCCAGAAACTGAAAATCTTCTGTAAGGCAAAAGACATTGTCAATAAGACAAAATGGCAGCCTACAGAATGAGAAAATATCTTCATCAACCCCGCATCTGACAGAGGGCTGATCTCCAAAATATATAAAGAACTCAAGAAACTAGACATCAAAATACCAAGTAATCCAATTTATAAAATAGGGCACAGAGTTAAACAGAGAATTCTCAACAGAAGAATCTCAAATGGCTGAGATACACTTAAAGAAATGTACAACATCTTTAGCCATCAGGGAAATGCAAATTAAAACAACTCTGATATACCATCTTACACCTGTCAGAATGGTTAAGACCAAAAATACTGATGACAGCTTATACTGGAGAGGATGTGTTGTAAGGGGAACACTCCTCTACTGCTGGCAGGAGTGCAAACTTGTACAGCCACTTCAGAAATCAATATGGTGGTTTCTCAGAAAATTGGCAACCAACCTACCCCAAGACCCAGCTATACAAATCTTGGGCACATACCCAAAGGATGCTCAATCATATCATTAGGACACTTGCTCAACTATGTTCATGATAATGTTATTTGTAACAGCCAGGATCTGAAAACAAACTAGATGACTCCCAACCAAAGAATGGGTAAAGAAAACATGGTCCATTTACACAATGGAGAATTACTCAGCTGAAAAAAAAATGGTATCATGAAATTTGCAGGCATATGTTTGGCTATAAAATGGAGCTCACTCAATGATATTTGTGTTCTTAATTCTTGTTTAAGAGTCTTTCTTAGGAAATGTAAGGTTGCTGCGAAGTTCACACTTTAGAGGAGACTGGCCCTTTTGAAAGAAATCTTCTTATGACACTCATCATGAAGTTCCTTTTGACTCTGGGGCACATTTTCTCTCAGACTCCTTGATCCATTAATGGCCTTTCTCCTCCATGGTCCTGAAAAGCATGCATTCTAATCCATTGAGATGTAGAAGATATCAATTCATACAAATAACAAATTCAACATACTGACCCCATACTCATCCAATTATTTTCACTCATGGTACATTCATTCATTTTAATTAGAAGCTTTTCTTCCTTGCATTTATAAGTGCTATTTAAAATGAACATAATTGTTAGCTAACCAGGATTCTACAGAAAGGTTTCTAAGAATTTAATCATAAATTGCAGCTAATTTACAGCTACTATGCAATTGGACTTTAACAATGTTTCTCTAATTGCCTCACTAGTGTGCAATACAGAAAACATGGAAAAGCAAAAACGAATGATACATTTTTGTAATCTAAAATAACTAATATTGGTGTGTGTTCTGCCAGTATTTTTTTACATTTTTATGAATATGTTATAAAATTGAGATATTCCATTTTCAAATCTTTCTTAAGTACTCATAAAGAACAATTTTCCATGCCCAAAATACTCTTTCACTGCACAGTTTTAGCAACTGTGGATAATGCACACACATACCATCTTTCTTTTAACCACATTATGTAGCTGGTCAGTCAGACTGCTCTGATTTTTTCTATAACAAATGTGATAAACAGACATATCTGGATGGTCTTCTAATTACTGTCTTTGCATGAATTCATAGAAAAAGATGTATTGGGATAGAAAGCAGAACTACCACAGGCCATTATGAAACTGCCCTGATAACATTGGCATCTATGTCTTTCTTGGGCTTTCTCTTGGGGTGTGAGAGAAAGTAGCACAGAATTCAAGTTACTGAAGATAGAAAGATCATTTTTATAACTGGTTTTTAAAAAAGAATTAGATTCACAGTCAACTGGCTTGTTAATAAACTGACTTCTAAGCCAACTAAGCTCTGACCTCGCTGAACTTTCTCCGGCCTCCTAACCTTCACTCCTAGTGAAGAGATTCCATGGAAGAAAAGAGATTGGTTTCATTAGACAGGTCTGCTCAGGATTAGAACAGAGAAAGCTCACATGAATATGGCTGGTGTCTTTTCTCAAGCTTGACAAGCCATTCTTTCTTCTATGAAAAGTTGTAAGTGGCAAAAGAAGTTTAAAAGGGTTTGGGTCTAACTAAAATCAGTCTGTTTGTAAAACAAGGAATAAATGCTATTGTAGCACTTGCCAGTACTCTGCACTGAACTGATTAGTTTATGAAATCTCTGGCTACCTCGACAAGGAGAAATGAGTCTGTTTCTGTATTACTTTGATTTCTAGCAGACTCAACTTTATAAAAATCATTTTAGGTTTATTTACTTTATTTTATGCATCTGAGTGTTTTGCCTGCATGTATGTCTGTGCACCATGTGTGTGCCTGGTGCCCATAGAGGTCAAAAGAGAGCATCAGGTCCCCCAGGAACTGGAGGCACCATTGTGGGTGCTGGGAACCAAACTTGGTTCCTCTGCAAGAACAGCGATTGTCTTTAGCAGTGAAGCCATATCTCCAGCCCAAACATGCTCCACAATTTTTATTCTTTAGTGACTCTTCTTCATGACTCTGAACTGTATTAAACTGAAGATTCATTTTTATTATTGATTTATATAATAGAGGGAATGGAAGGTTAATGATTTTCTGTATCTGGAGAAAGAATAAGGAAGCTCAAAGCACTGAGGGTGGTGGGGGGCATGCTTAAGCTTTGGCCAGTATCCAAAGATAAAGTCAGATAAGAAAAAAACAGGAAAGTTATGCCTTTCTAGTTTAGGACTCAGAAAATTTAAGAAACCTGGTAGGACTTCATGATGGCCAGTGCCAAGGGCACTAGGAGACGGGAATTCTGGGAGGGAAAAGTATATTATTTCATTAAAGTGATAAAGTAGTAATTATTTCTCCTATCTCTTTAGGACAGCTTGCAGTGGATCTGTCTTCCTGAAGGGTGGTCTTGCTTTAATTTTTCACAAATGAGAGGTAATTTAAACAGACAGTTATATTTGTACAAGTATAGGCAATTACAACTTGGGCACACCAATTCAGTCTGGTAAAAAGTGAATTTCTGTTTATATCTATTATAACATTATATATTTTAAAATTTAAAGGAAAGACTGGAAAGATGCCTCACCAGTTAAGAGCCCTTATTACTCTTGAAGAAGATCTGAGTTCAGTTCCCAGCACCCACATGGCAGCTCACAACCACCCATAACTCCAGTTCCAAGGGATCTGATTCCTACTTCCGGTATCCATGGGCACCAGGCATGTACACAGTGCATAAAATATGTGCAGATAAGATACTCACACACAAAATAAATAACCAAAATAATAATTCAAAGAATAAGAAGATGTTTTTTGGCCAGGCAGTGATGGCATATGCCTTTAATCCCAGCACTCTGGAGGCAGAGACAGGTGGATCTCTGTGAGTTTGAGGCCAGCCTAGTCTACAGAGGGAGTTCCAGGACAGCCAGAGTTACACACAGAGAAACTCTGTCTCAAAAAAACAAACGAGAAAGGTGGGAAGAAGGAAGGAAGGAAGGGAGGGAGGGAGGGAAGAAAGGAAGGAAGGAAGGAAGGAAGGAAGGAAGGAAGGAAGGAAGGAAGGAAGGAAGGAAGGAAGGGATGGAGGGAGGGAGAAAGGAAGGAAGGATTCTAGGAACAACAAATCTTGAACATTGGGGTTTTATGTAGAAATATATATACTCTCATTTTCTACTTTGGCATATTCTTGTCTCTGGTTTCCCTTTCTTCCCATTAGGCCTGTGGCTGACAATCTTCCAAAAATAGTGACGGTTTAAGGTTTGTGTAGCTCATGTTTTCTGTCAGAACTATTGAATTTTGTCATGGTATAACCTAAGTTGTCTCTCAGACAAAACGAGAACAAATGACTGTTTATCAATACAACTTTATCTATAAAAACAGGCCAAAAGTAGATGAAACTCATGAGATTCAACTTGAAGACCCTGCTCTAGGTGAATATTGAAATCGTTTTGTTTGGTAGGTTTTTGTTGAAATTCTATCAAGCAAAAGTATTAATCTAGGCTTAGCTTCTTTATAATAATTAACTTCCCTTCTTGAAACAAAATGTGGTGCTGACCAACTTAAATTTATCTCAAGTTTTCAGCAAAATTGCATGCACTTGTACCACAATGCCACTTTCCTATTGTTTGTTTTTACAGTGCACATTCCAGGTCAGGCTCCTCAGCTTGCAAGCAGAGCTCACAGCTTTGGATGGGATCCATCAGAAAAAGTATGTTTCTTTCCCTCCCCGCCTTAATTACCTGCCCTGGTAGCTACTGTGTGACTCAGCTATTTTATATACAGAGTTACACATCTCTCAGTGCTTTCTCTTAGGTCAAGTCCTCAGGTCAACTACAAAGAGAACACAGAGAGAGTAAGACTGTTGAAGGAAGATGGTAGGTTTGATAATCACAGTCTGAGAAGCCAATTGGACCTCAATGCATTAGCTTTCTCCCTCCCCCTCTCAACACAGACCCACTATTTTCCATTCACCCCCATGAAACTTTCTCTCTTCATGTCTTTCAGTGAAGAGATGATGTGAAGACAGTTCTATCTTTGACACAGACAACAGAGTTAAGGGCATCACATTTAACTGCTGTCAGCCATCCAGGGTGACACAACCAACATTAATTTCATTGGGTCCTAGGCAACCATGTGCATTGTTTGTAAATGTGTGATTTTTACTTCTGGCTGGGGAAATTGTATACATCAAGCTTTTCCATTTCCATAGTTTCCCCAGAAGCATCTACCCTGAAGAATAATGCACTAACCTGGCAGACAGAGGAATGTTGGCAGAGGGTTATTTGGAGGTTTTAACCAAACTCGGATGAACAGAAGACATTACCCTGTGCTCCATGTCAATTCTACCCAGTCTTCCTTCTGAGGAGGAAGGAAAACAAGCAAAAATACAAACCACATCTGCCCAACTCGGTGACAAAAGTTCTATCATTCAAATTCTGTTGACTATAGGAGAGCACTTACAAAGGGCAGCCATTTATTGAGTGTATATTTGCTTTTCTATCCCTCTGAAATTCTCTGCTGTATAGGATCATGCAATTAACATACAGTGATGTTATTAGAAGAAAGGACTTTGGATCTTTTTTCCATGAACACTAAGCTATGCTTTTTCTCATTATACTTACCATTTTATGTTGGATGTGTAGCACTTTTATTTTTGCTGTTTCTTTACCCTAGATCACATAAAACCTACTTATTAGAATTCATATCCATGGTAGAAAAGTAAGAAATACAGCAAAATTAGGTAAGTTAATCAAATTTCTACTTTTCAGCATTTGATCAACCACTGTTAGAATGGGAGACAGCTCAGCTCGTAAGATCGCTTGCTGCATAAGCATGAAGACATGATTTCAAATCCCCAGAATCCATGTAAAATCTAGCCATAGTCATATATGCAGCTGTGACTCCAGGTGGGCAGAAACAGGAAACTGGTCAGGCTTGGTGGCCACCAGTCCAGCTCCAGGTTCAGTGAGAAACACAATCCCAAGGTAATAAGGCTGAGAAATGTAGGGCAGAACACCCAATAGCTTCCTCTTGGCTCCACACCCACACCTCACACACATGTGCACGTATACTACATGCACTCACACAAAGAAAATAAATGAATAAATAAATAAAATTTAAAATCCCCTTCTTACATAAAGTTTAAAACCAACGGGGAATTTAACTCTACTTCGTCTTCCATGCCTGTGTTCCTTTATATGGTTTCTGTTTTACTCAATGTAAAATCATATCCTAATTTCATGAAGTTCTTACAAGACATGCAAACAATGACTAAACAAAGACTGCATTGTGGAACATCTGTAGTGTTGGTTGTTCCTTAGGGCAGATTTCTGAAAAACAGTTAGTGAGCTGAAGTGCATATAATTTAAAATTCCATGATATATTTCATCGAGCTAGTCTTCAAATGGGATATAAGGATCACAAATCTACCTGAATTTTGTAGAAAGAACCTGTTTTCCCACACTTCAACAACACCAAATATTCACATATGCAAAAATCCTTTTTCAAATCTTTTAGTTAACTGGTGCTTAGCACTGATTTAAAGGGGGGTAAAGGAAAGAACCAAGTTACTCCAGTGCATCTCAGCAATTTCTGACTGAGTCTTTCTTGTTTAAGGAAATGTCATATGGCCCCTCAGCAAACCTGTGGCTCCTGTTAATATACATCCAGACTCTTTTTGGGGGTGTGGGGCAGGTTTCAAGATGGGGTTTCTCTGTGGCTTTGGAGACTGTCCTGGAACTAACTCTTGTAGACCAGGCTGGTCTCAAACTCACAGAGATCCACCTGCCACTGTCCCCAAGTGCTGGGACTAAAGGTGTGTGCCACCATCTCCTGGCACATCCATACTCTTAGTCTTCTTGTTAAAAGTATTAAGATTTGCTTGCTTTCAGCAAAGCCACTATTAAACCTTCAAATGTTCATTTTGAGATCCTGTAACTATCCGTTTTAAAAGATTTTAAAGTAAGCCTCTCAGGCTAGATGTGGGCAGCCTTTCCCAGCAGTTAATGGAAACAATCATCAAAGAAAATAGGTTTGAACTGAGCTGGGATTTCTGACGTCTTCTTACCTGGATCAGACCCAGCTATCTTTTAATAATGTCTGATTACTTCTGTGTAGGTGAGTCTTCTCTGGCATTCTTCCAAGCATTTTAAGCAGAGAGATTGACAGACATTTTTCTTCTTTTGCTAGTAGGGCAAGATATAAAGAAGAGAACCAAAACAGAGAAATTGGAATCTGTGGGCTTATTGTTCCCGATTATGCTTTCAAAAAAAAAGAAGCATGATCTTAAAAAGCTCTCTTTTCCACCTATTTTGATTAATATGGTTCAGAGAAGAACGAAACTACAGCCAAAATGTATAAAAAGTTGAGAGAGTTAAAGACACGAGGATTTGTAAAGATTTCTCTGGTGAGAGAATGGCTTTGCTATGCTGCTCTGTCCAATGGTATCCATGACAACGGAATAATTTGCCTTGGTCTCCTGAATCTTACAGACAGGTCATCCTCTGGTCTTGTTGAAAACTTCCAATTGTTTTCCAAAGCTGGAAGACACTGGATAATGAACCTGGCCATCCTCATGGGAGAAAGAATGAAGAATTTAAGTTGTCTCACTGTAGTGGACCAGCACACTAGGAGTTGGTCAGGGCAAGGGACAAGTGCCTGTCCCCTGTAGTCTTGACATGAACCACAGGGGAAAGAAAGCCATGTTAACCTGTAACATTCTGCAAGAAGACCGTCTGTTAAGGTGGGAACAGCAATGACTGAGAATCTACTGGACAGAGAGCTGGAAAACCCGGGCAGGGAATGGTGAGGTGATGAGCTGCCACCCAGATGCTGTTGCTTCCAAGGAGACAACTGAGAGGCAGCAGAAGTGCCCATGAGGAAGTACCAAGGTTACAAGGCCATGTGACAGGAGTCAGAAGTAGTAGTAAGCCTACTGGGGAGGAGGTGATGAAAATAGAAGCACACTTCTGACATGGGACAGCCTATCTTTGTAGGGGATGCTATAGCAGGCATGGCTACAGCATCCCCTACATATCTTTCTTTTTTCTATCAATGGCTTCTCTCTGATACCACTTTTCTTTTTATTAGACATAGATTTTAAACTTTATTTTGCATTTTTTAAACTTTTTTCCTAAGCTCTTTTTTTTTTTTTTTTTTTTTCATCCTGGGCCAGGCCTAGGCCCTTCCCCACCCCTACATATCTTTCAATCCACACAAAAAGAAACACTGGAATCTTCAACCACACATTTGAATCAAATGAATTAAGGCTTATTTGATCTTTTGAAAAGAGACTCTTGAATCATGAGTTTTAACAGTTTTACCTAGAACATGTGAAGTATTACCTCACTAAAAATTTAATGTTTATTTATTTGTTTGTTTGTTTGAGTTTTTCAAGACAGGATTTTTCTGTGTATCCCTGATGGTTCTGGAACTCATTTTGTAGACCAGGCAGGCATTGAATTCAGAGATCCACTTGCCTCTGCCTCCGGAGTGCTGGGATTACAGGTGTGAGCCACCATTGCCTAATTTAAAATTTATTTTTATTGTATGTGTACAAGTGCTTTGTGTGTGTAAGAGAGAGAGAGAAAGAGAGAGAGAGAGAGAGAGAGGGAGAAAGAGAGAGAGAATGACAGTAGTACTCTTAGAGGCCAGAAGAAGTTTCAGCCCCTGAAACTGGAGTTGCCAGTGTTTTTAAGCCACCATGGGGGTGCTGAGAACTGAACCTAGTCCTCTGCACCAGCATGAACAGCTCCTAACCACCAAGCCATCTTTCCAGCCCCTCCTCATTGAAAATTTAAGAAGGGAAACAATGGTTGTCTTCATGACAGTTAGCACATTGCATATAGTTATCTAAAAATTCTAAAATTTCTAAATTCTAAAATTTTCCCTAAAGAATAATATGCTTGCATGAATCAAAATCAACCAAATTCCTGTAATCTTTAACCATGCCCTAGGAGGCATTTTTTTTCTTCTTATTTTATTCCCAAGGATGCTGAAGCACAAGGAGCTGAAGTCCTTTAAAAGAAATTGTAACTGAAAAGTGGAATTAGGTACTAAGCAGCCTAACTCCAGATTCACCAAACTCCAAAGTTAACTGCAGCCACTCAAATTTATGTAGTGAGTGAAAAATATCTGGATCTTCTCATGGACATCCAGGATGAGGTATCTCCATGTCCTTCTCGGCTGGCACGTAGAACAATAACATTAGCAATGCCTGAGGACCTTGCTTTACAGTAAGTAATACTTAGCTTAGGAGACAAAAATCATATCCCCCTGTAGCTGTAGAGATGGCTCAATGGTTAAGAACACTTTCAATAAGGATAACCAGCTTACAGTCCACAACTCCAAAAAAGCTAGCTAACAAAGAGGACCCTAAGAGAGACATACATGGATCCACCTAGGAAGGGGAAATAGACAAGATCTCCTGAGTAAATTAGGAGTGTGGGGGCAGAGGGGAGAGTGGAAAGGGACAGGGAAGGAGGGAAGAAGAATAGGGAGGAGAACATGAGGGAATGGGATGTTTGAGTTGGGGGAAAGACAGAGAGGGAGAGCAAGGCAAGAAATATCTTGATATTTTGGAGCCATTGTGGAATCAGCAAGAAACCTGGCACTAAGGAAATTCTTGGAAATACATACGGATGACCCCAGATAAGACACTAAGCAGCAGCAATGGTGGAGAAGGTACGTGAAATGGCCTTCCCCTGTAATCAGATTGAGGACTACTGTAGCCATCTGGTCTGTAGACCTGTAATGGTGGCAACGCCCCTTTGGGTGTGGTTTCAGGCAGATGGAAGCAGAAGGAGAGGAGTTTGAGGTATGGTTTTTCTTTGCTTGCTCTTTCTGGTGGTCAGAAGATCTGGTAGAAAGAGCAGGGAAACGATCCAGTAATTCTTTGTATTTTTCTGTGTAATTGTTCCCCCCCAAATACCCATTTATCATTTATCTTGGGTCTAGTGATATAATTACATCTTTGCCTTCAGACTACCATAACTGTCATCATAGAGCCTTCATCCAGTAACTGATGGAAGCAGTTGCAGAGATCAACAACTAACCACTGGGTAGAGTTCCCAGAGACCAGTTAAAGAGAAGGAGTATCAATAACATGAGCAAAGGAGTTAAGACCCTGATGGGCAAACTCACAGAAAAAGCTTACCCAAGCTAGTGGGAGCTCACTGTCTCCAAACTGACAGCTGAGGAACCTGCATAGGACCAAACTAGACCCCCTGAATGCACGTGACAGTGGTGTGGCCTGGGCAGACTGTGCAGCCACTGACAGTGGGACCAGGTTCTAACCCTAGTACATTGGCATTAAGGAGCCCATTCCCTATGGAGAGATACCATGCTCAGCCTAGACACAGGGGGGAGAGCCTTGGTCCTGCCTCAATGTGGTGATGGGACATACTTCATTGACTCCTTATGGGAGAACTTACCCTCTCTGAGGAGCAGCAGGGGAGTACAGTAGGGGGAAGATAAGGGGAACAGGGGGAGGGAAGGGAGAGGAAAACAGGATTAGTTGGGGGGGGAGATAAATTTTTTAAAAAAAGAACACTTGGGTTTTCAGAGTTTCCATGTTAGGTTCCCAGAACCTTCATGGTGGCTCACAGTCATCAGTCACTCAGGTTTCAGGGGACCTTATACTCTCTTCTGACCCCTGTGGGCACCAGGCCTGCACATGGCACATATACATGCAGACAGGCAAAGTGTTCACACACAGAAAATAAAAACAGATAATTTTTAAAATCCATGTCTTCCAAATTGAAATTGTAAAATTCTTTTTAAAAATATTTTTTAATGACATTGGTTTGTTGCTGGAGAGGAGCACACATGTAGAGATCAAAGGACAACCCACCCACAGTAACTGGTTCTCTCCTTCTTCCATGTGGGGTCTGGAGATGGCACAGACTTCCTTCAGCCTCACTGAGTCAGTTCACTGGCTCTGAAGCTACAAGCTTCTTTGTAGCAGAAACAAGGCCTTTTTGTTTTCATTCTCATTTGCATAAATGTGACAACCTGTTGGATGCCATATGATGATTTCATTGTAGGTTACTGTCCTGCAGATTTCTCCTAGGAGACAACCAAGAGATAATTGCCATTACCTTCATCTGGAAAATTTTAATAATAACTAACATTCATTGAAAGTTGTCTGGCTGGAGAGATGGCTCAGAGGTTAAGAGCACTGACTGCTCTCCCAGAGGTCCTGAGTTCAATTCCCAGCAGCCACATGGTGGCTCACACCATCTGTAGTGAGATCTGGTGCCCTCTTCTGGTGTGCAGATATACATGGAAGCAGAATGTTGTATACATAATAAATAAATAAATAAATAAATAAATAAAATCTTTATTAAAAAAAAGAAAGTTGTCTTATATCTCTATGCAGACACTTCGAGCTGTCTTTCTAGCCATCTGCCATGGCGGGTGGAAGAAAGTCCCAAGCTAACATGGGGTTAGCTCATTAAACAACTATAATAAAGCCTCATGTAGTTTGCATCAAAAAAAAAAAAAGAAAGTTGTCTTATTCTGGGGACTATGTTAATTTTTGAGTGAAATTCAATCGTCTCAGCAATGGATAATCTCATTAATTATTGTTTATCCCATTTTACAGATGAAAAAATCAAAGCACTGAGAGGTTAAAAACTTCCAAAATAGTGTGCACCTAAGCCTTGAAAGAGTAGGTGATGGGGAATGTATTGTGTATGTGTTTTACTGGATGATAAATAAAATACTGTTTGGCCAATGAGACAGCAAATTAGACAGGACTAGGCGTCAAAGAGGATTCTGGGAAATGCAGTAGAGAAGTGGTGATACAGGCTGGAAGTGACATAGCAAGGAGACTCATATTTAAAGAAGGAGAAACAGGAAGCGTCCCTTTTTCCCCTCCGTTCTTCCTCCAGTGGTGCAATGTGATCCACCGGCAGGAGAGACACCAATGGAAGGTGTCCGATAAGATAAGTCTTCTAAAATATATAGATTTATGGTAATTAAAACTGAGCTAACAGATGAGAATCCTAGTCATTGGCCAAGCAGCATTGTACCTAATACAAGTCTCTCTGTGCATTAATTGGGGCCCTAACTCAGGTGGGTGGTTGGCGTAGAGTGCAAACGTGGTGGTGGGGCTTGGTGGCTTTTGGCAGAAAGATTTATCGTAACAAGTAGGTATTTGGACCCAGGAAATCTGTAGTAAAACCCAGAAGTTCAACCTCTATACAACCTCATGAAGAAAGTAAGCTAGGATTCTCGGTGTTTAAGTAACATATCTAGAGGTTCCAGCAAATAATAATAATAATAATAATAATAATAATAATAATAATAATAATAATAATAAATTGAATGTGAAATCAGTCACCTTGAGAACTTACTTAAAGGTTGCAGCAGGGGAGCACAGCTACTTGTATACCCTTGACCAAAAACCCTGGTTCTCCTATATTCAGGAAGGTCAACAGAGCAGAGTGCATCTTCAGGAGGGATGCACGTGGAGTGGTAATGGAGGAAGGTGACACCCGACTAGCCGGCCAGATCAGCTGAATCAACCCTGGTAATGAATGGGGTGACAGAATGTAGCAGCCAGATCACCCTCACATCCAAAATCTTGTCATATCCTTGGATACATTCCCTTCCTGAGATAAATGGATCATTCTGCTCCACCCTACTCCCACTCACAATAAACAGGCTGCTCTACCCCTAGGTCTTCTTTGGGGACTCCTACTTAAGACTCTCGTCCTCTTTAAAAACAAACGACTTCAGGTTGTGCTGCCCAAATACTCTTGGATGTGTGATCTCTCCCCGCCCCGAGGTGGTCATTCTAGATAAACTCTGGAAGAAAATGGGTTCTCCCTGTCCCTGCTGCTCTCAATTGCTAATAGGTCCTCAGCTAGCAGTGGGATTCTGTGCCTCCTTCCATTCTCCAAGCTGGGACTTTGATCGGAGCTTGTGCAGGTCCTGTGTGTGCTGTCACAAGTTCTGTGAGTTCACATGTTCATCTGCCCCACTGTGTCCAGAAAACACTGTTTGCTTGTAGTCACCTACCAGCTCTGGCTCTTTCTACCCCTTCTCCCATGTGGATCCTGAACCTTGGGAAGAGAGAGTGTGATACAGATGTCCGATGTAGGGATGAACATTCTCCAATTCTCTGTACCTTTACCAGTTGTGGGTCTCTGAGTTAATCGCCATTTTCTGCAAATACATGCTTTCCTAATGTGGGTTCAGAGATGTATTAACCTATGAGCGTAATGATGATTAGCTTTTCTTTTTTCCTCCTTGACTATGCTAGTGATGGGGGGAGGGCAAATATGCTGAGCAAAACGTAAACAGAAACACCCAACGTAGAACTTTGCATTTCCCCTTAGGAGAATAGCTACATATCAAACTTCTCTTTTCTGTAGAGCAAGTACAAAAATATCTCAGAAAATAAACATTCTTTATGCTAGTAGAGAACCGCCCCCCCTTTTAATGAGAAACCATGCTTTGTACTAAAGTGGTCTAGAAGAGAATGTAATCTGCCCTTCTGTGCTCTAGTTTGACAATGCAGGTGTGTGTGGAGGGGACATCAGTCACAAGCAGACAGAGGCTTCCAGAACATCAGGCCAGTAATACAGTATCTACCATATAAATTGAGTTTACCAAAAGCGATGAATGCTTCAGAAGAGGACTGTACACCAGCATTGATCTACACACAGAGACACACACACAGACACACACACACACACACACACACACACACACACACACACACACCTTTATTTTCCTCACACTTCAACTTGTCAGAGTTGTAAAAGATATGCACTTAATTTAAAATGAAATTCCTGGGGCTGGAGAAATGACTCAGCAGTTAAGAACACTGGAGGTTCTTCCAGAGGACCCAGGTTGACGTCTCAACACCCACACGGCAGCTCAAAACTTTCTGTAACTCCAACTGCAGGGGATCTGACATCCCCATACAGACACTCATGCAGGCAAAACACCAATGCACATAAAATAAAAACTAACAAATTATTTTTAAAAACAAAATTCCTCTCTGGCCTTGTGTACACCTGCACTTATGTTCATAGACACACACACACACACACACACACACACACACACACACACACACACACACACGTGTGATTAAAACTAAAATAAATCTTTAAACATTATCAGAAAAGACATCTGAAGTATGAGCTTTAAAATTCTCATTCACTTCCAAAAGTGTTTCATTTTATTTTATTTTAGTGACTAACTTTTGAGTTAGTTTGGTTTGAAGCAAAAAAATGGACCACAGATTTTCACACTGATTCTGTAAGGTTTCTATTCACAAAGGCACACTTGTGACCAATATCCATATGCAAACTAAACCAGTGGCTTTCATACTCTTATCATATCCTTCTTTTTTTCTTGGGTTTTCAAGACAGGGGTTCTCTGTATGGCCCTGGCTGTCCTGGAACTAGTTCTGTAGACCAGGCTGGCCTCAAACTCAGAGATCCACCTGCCTCTGCTTCCCAAGTGCCAGGATTAAAGGTGTGTGCTACCACACCCAGCATCTCAGAATCTTAGTAGTTTCTCAGAGGTATCTACCTCCTGGGTTGCCATGGAGGTGGGAAGGTAGGGATTCCTTGAGTATATACTGCATGCCCACTGCACCTAACCACATCTTATTCTATCTGTCAGCTTTTGGTATAAAGCTTCACTTGATGAAAACAAGTCTGCTGTTTCTTCAAAGTGCCTGAAAATGACAGAATTGTGATTCTGCAAAATGGTGGGAGTATTCTGTCAGTTTTGTGTCCCCAAAGTATCAAGCATTTTTCTGCATAACCATTTCCTGTTCTTCTTTTGGTCTTCCTGCACTTCTTTCTTTTGCTCTTTTCTCATTTCTCCTCATCCCCTGCCTTCCATTTCTCTGCCACAGTAAAACATCTCACTGTCCAGAGCACCAGTGAGCTTTGTTCTATGCATTCAACAAGTGTTTGTTTCTGCAAACGTTTGTTTCAGGGGACACATAGTACCTGGCAAGATTTTCAAGATCATAATGTAGGAAGAGGCAACCAGCAGAAAAGCAAACCAGTGGCAGGTTGTGGTGAGTAAAAGGCATTAGTAGCAAGCAGAGGCCCATCAAACATTGCAGCATCAGTTCTAGAGACCAACTACCCAAGTCTCTAACATTCTCTCTGAACTATCTTGTGAGCTTCAGCTGCACTGTGTTTTCAGGTGGAAAACATAGCATTCTTTCCTTCATTTGGCTGATGGGAAAAGCAAATGAGCTAATATGTACGGAAAACTTAGATCACTGTTTGCTTAGTCTGTGGTAATTGTTCAATGAGTGTATTTTGTGCATATTAAATGGAATCTCTTATAAAGATGGAGAAATGGCTAGGGGGATAAAGATGCTTGCTATGCACACCAAGTGACCTGAGTTCAACTCTCATAATCCACGTAAAGGTGGAAAGAAAAAAAATTAAGTCCTCAGAATTGTTCTTTGACATCCAAACACAAACCATAGCACAAATAGCACCACACACATTGTACACATACACACACACACACACACACACACACACACACACACACACACACACGCACACGCACACGCACACACACACACACTTGTAACAAATAACTTTTAAAAGCTCTTCTAATGCACACAGTAAAGGGCTTTGAGGATTAGAAATGTCTAAGCAAACTGTGTAGAATGGTAAAATAATCATCTCTAACAGACAAGGGGGCAAGTGTGATGTTCCAGAAAGAAGACCCAGTACTCTAAACACCCATAAGTCAAGAAAGCCTTAGTCACTGGGTGATAACCATGTCAGGATTCTTTCCACTATACCTCCCCACCACACTGGGCCTGGAAGAGTGCAGTTTGAGACCCTAGGAGAAAGGTGTTCACTAAAGATCTTCAAATAAATATAAAATAAATATGCACCCCAAAAGCATAAATTGTAACACAGAAGTAGAATAAATATGAAAAATAGATAATATGCATTATATGTAATTTTAGGTAAATAAAAATAATATGATTCCTTATAGCTTTTTCAAACATCCTTAGCATTATTTTTCCCTCTTCCCTTCCCTTGTATACAGCATGGGATTTCATACATTTTGAACAAGTCTTAATTACTTCTTTTGAATAATTTCCTAGAGCCAGAATTGCTTGCTAAGTCAAAGTACATGTCTATTTCAGGGCTTTTAGTACATGTTACTATCAAGATAACCTTCAGGAAGATCATTATAAGGGGTAAATGTTCTAATCTTGCTTATTAATCACTAGAAGACTGACCAGTATATATCCAAGAGCAAAGGAACTGATGGACAACATGTGTTTATAGTGACAATTCCATCTCATATTTTCCACAGCAATGTCCACAATAGATAAGTTATGGGGTCAACCCTGGCCCCCATCAACAGATGAATGGATAAAGAAAATGTGTTGCACACACACACACACACACACACACACACACACACACACGCACTCTAGAATCTTACATAGCACCTGTGCTATATTAAAAAATGCATAGCAATTAATTATGGAGATACAGCAATTAATCCAATATTTTAAAAAAATAGAAACATTGAGACGGTAAGCTTATTATGCTTCTGTTTGGCATTCTGCCAGAGGCAAAGAGAACAAAACAGTCCTGTCCCCAGACACCTGCTCAATGTTGTTGCACTCCCTGGTAATAGATTTCTTTTATAAGAAGGTATTCCTTCTGTGTTGTAATTAATTCCCATCACCTCTTGGTCCACTCCCATTAATGATTATGGTACCTTTAGCTTACCCCTGCCCACTTCCCACTGAGAGTGTGTATGGAAGCAACTTTCATCTTTGCTACTGGGGAGGTCTTGGAGTGAAATCAGTTTTTTTTTGTTTTTTTTTGTTTTGTTTGTTTTTGTTTTTGTTTTTGTTTTGTTTTGTTTTTTAGGTTTTGTTTTTTTGAAACAAGGTTTCTCTGTGTAGCTTTGGAGCCTGTCCTGGAACTCAATTTGTAGGCCAGGCTGGCCTCTAATTCACAGAGATCAGCCTGCCTCTGCCTCCTGAGTGTTTGGGATTAAAGGCTTGTGCCACCACCTCCTGCCCAATTTGGCTTTTTAAATAAATGGCACTTTCGCAGCACATGGTGACTCTGGAGTGAAGACAATACTGGAGGTTGGAGAACTGAGAATCCAGTAGTTTTACATAACCACTGACAGCCATTGATTCCTGTGTGTTTATCAGCTAATCTGCAGTAGCTGTCACCATTATAACCACCATTCATAAGAGTTAAGGACTTAACACACAGCCAAATAAGCAGCAGAGTATGAACTCTACTTCTGTAGGAAATGGAGAGTGTGGACCCCATACAAGTTTATTTTGAGGGCAGCCTGAACTGGTGCATTGAAACAAACACTTGAATCAACAGACTAAGGACCAAGAGAGAAGCCTGAGCTACAGAGGCCAAGTACCATCAACCAAGGACCTGCATAGAGTGTTAGGTGACCCTTCAAGAAAGAAGGCATCAAAGACTCAGAATACCTTCTTCAAGTCGCTGCTTTTCTCTTCTTTCATAACACATGTAGCCTGTCACTCAGTGGGATGCAAAGGGAGATAGGATATGACACTTTGGGCTTCAGGTCCTGGGTTCAGGGCTCTCTAGGCCTAGGTAGAGTCCTGGACAAATAGAATTTAAGAGCCTTCTTGGCAAAGACAAGTGGTTTTATTTGAAACCCAAAGCTCACTGGACTGCCTGTTAGTGTGAGGCAGGGAGGTGAGGAGATTTTGCTAAGATAGGAAGGTGGGGATATTTTCTTTCTGTCTTGACTCTGGAGAGAGTGAAGAGACTTTTGCTCTCAGCTGCCTTCATGGACAAGGTGATGCTCTAACCTTAAGACTACACTACCTCAGGCTTCTGGAACCTCGTCCTCCTTCTGAATGCAGTTTACTTCCTTGAGTAGTAAAACACATACCCAGAAAGATAAGGATTAAAAACTCAGGACCAACCTAAATCCTCCTTTTGAGGGTACTGTCAGGGCAGTTAGCCTGATGGGCCATCAGTGCCAGCTATGCCTGCTCTGGGCTCTAAACACTTCTGCAAACCTTGAGACCATTTTCTAACCTGTTTAGGGCCTGGGCTCTTACATTGGAAGGCCACACCCTACAGTGTATTAAACAGAATGAACCTACCCATGCTTCCATTTTACATTTAGTATATGTGTACTATTTCAGTCAGGTGACCATTCAAGACTTTTCTTTTGGAAATATTTTATTCAACATTGGTTCTTTTCAGCTTTGCAGTTTTATTTGTGTGAAGCCAATGTTTTTTTCTCTCTCCAGGCCTTAAGCATTTTTCATAAGCTCTGGAAAAGCCGATGAGCTTTCAGCTTTAGAAGTGACCTAGAATACGTGATGCCTGAGTGAGCAGGATTAAAGATGAAAATCTCTTCTGTGTGTACAAATAACAGTGCACACTTTTCCTGGCTGAAATGCAAGGCCTCTCTATGTCTTCCCTGTGTATAAGGAACAATATGCACTTAACAATGTATACTTCTTGTGGGTGAAATATGTCTAGCTATGCTGACGCAGGTGCTGAGAAAAATGGCAGAGGGGTGGCATTGGGGCTCAGAAACTAATGAGCACTGGGGACTTCGGTGAGACCAAAACTCTGAGTGCCATTGAGTCGGGACCAGGTGTTTCTGGGTGTTTATTCAAGAATGAAATAAAGACTCACAGATTTGCAAAGGAAAACTTTATTCAAGGAAAGACAAGCACATAGGATGAAAAGGAATATGCTGTCAAGACCAACAGCAGGCCACAGGAGTGAAGGCATTCAAGGACATAGTGTCTGAGGCTTCCTTTATGGGGCCAATAGAAGGAGGAGTTTGCTTGCTAAGCAGAATAGCAACTGGGGTTCTCGTTTTGATTGATAGATTAAATTATATAATTATTTCCTCACAGCTTGTGCCCCTTCCCAAAGTGCATCTGATTTTTTTTAATCATGTGCATGCCCAGTTAAACATAGGTGTAAGATTACAAGAAGGAGATTTTCCCTAAGAGTTGACTTTGAGGACATAATTACCCTTATTGTGCATGCACCCCAAATCAGTTCAGGCCTGGTAATTAAAGGAAAGAGCAAATTATTTGTGCTGGTTTGAAAGAAAATGGACCCCCCCCAAAGGGAGTGGCACTATTAGGAGGTGTGGCTTTGTTGGAGTGGGTGTTGCCTTGTTGGAGGAAGTGTGTCACTGTGCAGGTGGGCATGTGGATCAAAAGGTAAAACACTCAGTTCCTTCTCCAGCACTAGGCCTGCCTGCATGCCACGATGTTTTCCACAATCATGATAACTGACTAAACCTCTGAAACTGTAAGGTAGCCTGAATTAAATATTTTCTTTAAAAAAAAAAAAAAAGTTCGAGGCCAACCTGGTCTCCAGAGTGAGTGCCAGGATAGGGTCCAAAGCTACACAGAGAAACCCTGTCTCAAAAAACCAAAAAAAAAAAAAAAAAAAAATTCATGGTCATGGTGTCCTTTCACAGCAATTGAAACCTTAACTAGGATAGTATTCCACTGCAGTTTGATGGAGGGAAGTGGTTTTTCTACACTGCTAACTGGCTGCTAGATGCATTGTGAGGAAAAGGGTGGAGAGTGCACACTGTACATGCACATAAAGGCTGCCAAGTGTATTATCATAAGAAGGGTGTGTTCATATGCCGATTCAAGTAAAGTCCCAGATAGCTAAGCTCTATGCTTGCCTGTCTCAGGGAGAGGTGAAGGCTCATGGTAGGGAAGCCTCAACAGGTCTCACTCATCTACTGAAGCAGACAGTTCTTCTAAAAGATGTTCAGGGATGCTAAACTCAGTCTAGTATCTACTTCTCATTATCTTTTCTGGCTTTGCACACAAATACTGGCTTTGTGCAACAGTTTGGCATGTTTTGAACTCAGATCATAGGTCTCAGATCAAAGGTAAGACATTATCATCACAGGTGTTGAAAGCTTACAAGCCCATAAAAGTAACATGGATGTCCACAGACGTACTCAAGCTCCTCCTCCACCCCATCTGCCTTACCTATGTTTACCACCAGAATGGAGGAGACAGCATAACACAGTGACAGCCAGAAAGAGGACTCCATGGGTCAGGGTCAGAGGGGTTGTCATGATAAAGCTAATTTAAAAACTGAAACTGTAAGAAAAAAAAACAAAAACCAAAGCTATAAGGGAGAAGCCGCATCTCTCAGTCGAGGTCCATCCACTCTTGCCATGGTGCCCCGATTGAGGTCAAACTCGGACCACACCAGGTGAACTCAGTTCTTAAGCAATAGACCACCAGGAATCCGAGTAGCTGCCTTGGCAAGATGATGCTGACAACTTTGAAATAATCTTGATAGGGGATATCCTTCTGTATATGTTTCTCTTATTGGTGATGAATAAAACACTGTCTGACCAATGAGGATGGAAGATAGGCGGGACTAGGCCGAGGAGAATTCTGGGAAAGGTAGGTGGAGAGAGCCCGCCAAAGACAGTCACTGTGTAGCTGCCAAAAGGAGTAACAAGTCCGGACCTTCTCCAGTAATGCAAGACCACGTGGAAATACATAGATTTATAGAAATAGGTTAATAATTAAGACATAGATAGCCAATAAAAAGTCCTAGCCACTCTGCCAACCGTTTTATAATTAATATGTGTCCATGTGTTTATTTGGGGCTAAAGGGGCTGTGAGAACAGGCTCAAAATAATGCCAGCAATATCTTTTTATTTTACCAACCAATCTATAAGAGTAAAGGCCTTCTCCCGGTGGTGGTGGTGGTGGCGGCGGCTGTGGTTGTGGCTCGCGCCTTTAATTCCAGCACTCAGAAGGCAGAGGCAGGTGGATCTCTGTAAGTTTGAGGCCAGCCTGGATACAGAGCGAGTTCCAGGACAGATGCAAAAGCTACATAGAGAAATTCTGTCAAAAAACAAAACAAAACAAAACAAAAAACAAGAAACAGAGTAAAGGGTAAAGACCACCTGTTCAAATAATAAAACCAGGCTGTCCATCAATCATCTCTGAAAAAGTGGCACTTAATCTTATCTCTGTTTTACATTAAAAAGCTTATGCATTGGATAAAGTCCCAAAACATTGTTCTCTGCACAATGGCATTGAGCAGACAAGAGTTCTTTATCCACCCAGATTCACAGAGTCACATCTGAGAGCTCCTGCTACAAACCTGGGACAGAGCACTCCCGACCACCCCATGGACTGCACACTTTGACAGCCCACTTTCTTGGTCAGCTCACACTGCCAATGTAGGCTATGAATGAACTTCCTCATGTATGGACCAGCTTCATGGGATTTGGTTTTGTCTTGGTCACAAGTGAATGAGGGGAATTACCCCCTGGATGCTTACACTGTAGGTAGAAGTGGCTGAAATGACTTTACAGGTAAAGGGACAATGAATTCAAGTAGGCAGGGCCCAAAGCCTGGAACTATGAAGTGAGAATTATCTTAAAGACAATTTAAAAGTGTGCAGAGCCAACTGTGGCATATTCACCAGGAAATGGTCGTAAAGTGCCAGTAAGTGCAGAAGAGCCCACAGAACAAAGTAAGAACCACTTCCCTCCTGATGACTGTAATAGCAGACCAGGCCAGAAGTGTATGGCTCAGACTGTGGCTCAGTGAATGGCACAGCAGACATATCAACGTTTCCCACTGTTTGGAATTCCCATGTGGCTATTCAGAAATATACAGTCCTGCTCTTCACACTGAGGCTAGAGTCAGATCTCAGAGACCAAACAAAGACAAGAGAACCAGGAGCAGAGCCGCTGGTTTCCCCTACCCTCAGGTGTCCTCGCATCTGAAATGCTCAGATCCAGATCCATGGCCATCTCAGAACTTGTTTCAGAAGACAGATGTTCTGGGAAAGTCGACCGTCACAATGATGATCAAACTAGAGGGAATTTAAAATAGGCATCCAGTCCCACATACAAAAATAGCCAAAGAATACAAAGTCTTTCAAGCCCTGAAACTGCTCTTTATTGTGTATTTTCAGGGACTCTGTGTTGTAGAATATTATTTTACTAGACAAAGATGTGTTACAGTCGTTTGTGCTGCATTTGTTTAATTATGAAAAGACGCATTACTGTTTCACCTTGTCTGCCTATGGTACCTGACTGGTCCAATAAAAAGCTGAATGGATAATAGCTAGACAGGAGAGGGAGGCAGAGAAAATAAATAGGAAGCAGAATCTAGGCTTGAGAAGAAGAGAGAAAAGGGGGATACACCTGGGGCCAGAAGCCAGGCAGCTGCCAGCCACACATGGAATAGATATACAGGAGGGAAGAAGGAAGGAAGGGAGGGAGGGAGGAGAGAGAGAGAGAGAGAAAGGGGGAGGTAAAAAGCCCTGTGGCAAAATGTAGATGAAGAGAAACAGATTAATTTAAGTTAAAGATAAAAAAAAAAAGCTAGCCAGAAATGAGCCTAAACTAGGCCAAGCATTTGTAACTAAATAAAAAGACAGTGTGCCATGATTTGGGAGTTGGTTGTGTTAGACCCCCAGAAAACTCAGGCCTCTGGGGTCTTAGCCCAGGAAATGCAGTCACCCCAATCACCAGGCGGATTCGAAAACTTACTGCAAACTGCATGAGGCTTTATTGTTGTTTAACGAACTAACCTCATGTTAGCTCGGGTCTTTCACCCACCTGCCATGGCGGATGGCTAGCAAAGACAGCTTGAACCAGCTGCAGAGAGATCTTGTAGGGCAGCATAAGGGGAGTGTCTAGGGGTACGCACAGGCTCAGGATTGGTGTGCCTCCAGACTTAGAAGGCTTGCCCTGTGTTGACTGGCCAATTGGTTGTTATGGCCCATAGGCCCTCCCAGGGTGGTTGCTATGCTCTGCGAGTCATTGCTGTGCACTTGTGCTTAAAGCACACCCAGAGCCATAGGGCATAGTGCCGCCAGATAACTTCTGATTGGTTCCTTGCCACGAGACAGGCATCTAACTTCTAGTGACTAGGACAAGGTCATGGCAAGCACGTGTTACTGTCATGGCTGCAGAAATGGGGAGCTGGTCCCTTCAGTTGGTGGCCCAAAAGAAAAAGCCTGCTACATTCAAATGCCAGCACCCCACCCCACCCCCACCCCCCAGCAGAAGTCAATGTGGAGATGGTCAAAGACTACCGAGAAAGCAACTGAGGAGCACGGTTGTGGGGAGGGGCTGGTGAATCATGAAGTCTGTTTGGACTGGCTACCTCCGTGAATGTTAAATTACCAGAGCAGATCCCCCTTCTCCACTCTAAAGTTTACGGATCGCTGGCATGACTCTTGCAGCAGGGTAAGCAGGAGGTGAAAGACCCTCACAGGGTGGGACCCTGGGGTGAACACTCGGGAGCAGCGACCCCAGTCACCAGGCAGAAGCAAGAACTTGATTCGAACAGCAAGAGGCTTTGTTATTCAGTACCTCGCATCAGGGCCCAGCACAGAAGCAGAGGAGCTGGACCCTGAGCTGAGGGCTTCTTAAAGGCAAAAACTGCAATTGGATAGGGTATGGGGTGAGCAAGGGTAACAGTTCTGATTGGCTCGTTCCAGGTGGCTTGTTCAGGGCAGTTACATCTTCATCTCTGGGAAGCATTTGTTCTTTAACTTTAGCGGCTCTTTCCTGTTAATGGTCATAGATTTAGGTTCTCACTATCTGCAAAGAAAACATCTTAGGCTGGGGTCCTTCAGGATCTCATTGCATAGTGGGCAAATGAGATGCCATCCAGTCAAAAAGAGAAGCTTTTAAAAAGGGCAGATCATAACGTTGGAGACCATAAACTACAGAGTTTCCATGGTTACTTAAGGTCATACAAAGTACAGAGTTAGTCAGTAACTATATATTTTAAAGGAGATACATTTGACTGAGATAAGACAGAGCATGGGCTTGCAGGGTTACTGAGTCACAGAGTCTTTGTCAGTTATCTCCCACTGGGGAATCTTTACAACCAGCAGGGCACCTTTACAACCAGCAATTAACAAGGGAATGCTAACAGGAGTGATGGCTAGTCACCTTGGCTTCTCTGAGATCAGGGGATCAGGCTCCAGTCATGGCACTCCTGATTTAAAGAGTTAAATTTTCCTTTATCATTAGAGGTTCCCTAAGTTTTTAAACTTTTATTAATTTTTGATCCTTCAAAAGCAATGGAAGGCCCACTTTCAAAACTGCCACCCTGACAATTAGGCGAAGGGGGGTATTATTTTTAGTTAAATGAGAACAGATATGATGGGTTAAGCCTCGAAAAGATAAGAAACCAAGAAACCAGAGCAGATAAAGTGCTGAGGGGCAGTGGTTTATTCGGAGGTTCAGGTAGTCATCCTATTTAGGAAGCTTTTCTCTTTTCCTAGGTGACCAGCAGGTGGCAGCAGAGCACAATGCATATTAGACTCTGTCCCCAGCACTGGGAAGGTAACAGAGATGAATCCCTGTTTGCCAGGTGTCTGCTTACCGTTTTCTGCTTTTAATGGTGTGAAAACATTAACATTTAGTAAACCATACTTCAGGCTCTGAATTTCGATCTTCTTCCAAGGTGAAGAAATGAAGTGCTACCTATGGCAGAGAGCATAACTCCCAGGCAGCAGTGACCCCAGTTAACTCAGAAATTGAGGCTTGGGTAAACTCATTTCTTTGGTCTGTCATTGGTACCCTGTCAGGGGTGAGTAGGTGTTTCAGATCTCCACTGGAAAGGGAATTTCTCATGTCTGGTATTAGGGTTTTGTTAGACAAAACTATAAAGAATTAATGAATCTAAGAGGTGGTTCTTTGAGAAGATAAACAAGATTGACAGACTCTTGGCCCAAGCAACCAAAACAAAGAGATGACTCAAGTTAATAGAACCATAAATAAACTGGGAAACATTACAATAGACACCAAAGAAATTCAAAATATTATAAGAGAATGCTTTTTAAAAAACACCTATAATCCATTAAGTTGGAAAATGTAAAATAAGTGGCCAAATTTCTAGATTTATTCAGACCACCAGAGTTAAATCAAGAAGAAATCAACAACATAAGCAGACCATAGCAAATGAGGAGATTGCAGTGGTAATAGAAAAGCCCAAGGCCAGACTCTTTATCACAAAGTTCTACTCAAATCTCAAAGATGGTTTACAGCCAATCCTTCTTAAATTACTCAAAGAAATAGAAACAGAAGGAGCACTCCCAAATTCCTTCTACAAAGCCAGTATTATCCTCATCTCCAAGCCAGGTAAAGACACAATAACAAAAGAAAGAAAACTACAGACCAATACCCCTGATGAAAATAGATTTAAAATCCTCACCAAAGTACTTGTAAACTGAACACAAGACTGTTATCAATAAAATTATCCCCCACAATCCACTTGGCTTTATCCCAGAGAGGCAGGGATAGTAAAATGTATGCAAGTCAATAAACATAATAGTTACATAAATGGACAAAAAGACAAAAGCCACTTGATTGTCTATATAGTTGAAGAATGTCTTTGACAAGATTCAATATACCTTCATCATAAAAGTCTTAGATAGCATTGAATGGAACACCCCTCAACATGATACAGGATATATATGACAAACCCACAGTCAGCTTAAATGAAGAAACACATGAAAAAACCCCATTGAAATCAGGAATGAGACAGGCTGTCTGCTTTGCCCATTTTTTTTTCAATGCCCCAAGCACTAGGTAGAGCAATAAGGAAATGAAAGGAAACTAAAGGGATACAAATAGGGGGAAAACAGTCAAACTATCTCTATTTACAGGTGATATATTATACATTAAAGGTCTCCAAAATTCTACAGGAACATTTCTAGAAATGATCGACAATTTCAGCAAAATGACAGGATGTTGAATTAACTTAGAGTAATCAAAAGTTTTTCTATTCACTTCCAACAAACATACAAAGAAGGAGATCTTGGACACTCGTATTCACAATAGCCTCAAAGGAAATAAAATGGCTGGGAAGAAACCTAACTAAAAATATTAAAGACTTCTACAAAGAAAATCTTGAATCACTGGAGAAAGAGCATGACACTAGAAAATGGAAACACTTCACATGCACATGGATTGGTAGAATTGATATTATGAAAATGACCATCCTACCAATAGCCATTTACAGATACAATGAAATCCCAGTCAAAATCTCCATCTCATTCTTCTCAGAAGTAGGAAAAGAAAAACCTTATCCTAAAACTCATATATAACCACAAAAGGCTCTGGATAGCCAGCAATACTGAGCAAAAAGAATACTGGAGGGACTGCCATTCTAAATTTTAAGATAAATTACAGAACCATAATAATTAAAACAGGATGATATTGGAAGAAAAACAAATTTGTAAACCAAATGTGGAAAACCAAAGCCCCAAACACGAGTACATGTAACTACAGCCATCCAGTATTTGAAAAATATGTTAAACACACACACTTCAATCTATTGGTCAGATATTACACAGCAACACAGAGTGTCCTATTCACATTTGGGGGTAACTCTCTTTTCCATCCTTTCACTTTAAGGTGGTACCTATCTTTCAAAGCTAAATTCTTATAGACAACAGAAGGTGGATTTCACTCCATTCAGATAGCTTGTGCCTTTTGATCAGAGAATTGAGGCCATTAATGTTTGGGGGGGGTTGTTGTTGGTTTTTTTTGTGTGTGCAACACAACAAATTGCCTTTATTTTGGTATGCATCCACATTTCAACAATTAATGGTCCTGAACAGAGTGGGGAACGTGGCCACGAGCCAGGAGGCCAGGCCCACCCATCTGAAAACTCGTGACAGAGCTCCTCCAGGTCCCTGCCAGGGGTCTGAGGACCAACAACACTGAAACCTGAGTTTGCAGGGTTAGAGCCTCTGTTCCAGCTGTCAGATTCCACATCAGACCTGATGGGTGGCCAGGGAGTCCTGTCCAAACCACTTCAGTGTGTAATAGCAAAGCGATTATGAGAAAAGGAACCGACTCAGTACCCTGTGTGCTGAGGACTCTCCTCATGGCCTTTCTCTAGGCGCAGCCACCAATGACCCTGAGCGCTGGCAGGTTTGTGGCCCCGTGACTGACTTGCTCTGTTCACCTCGAGACCTGAGCTCAAAGTGCATCAGCTGATGGTGGCATCAGGGCCCAGGTCCCGGAACCCCCTTCCCAGGCTGGTGGCAAGTGAGCGTGTGGCCAAGAGCTAAGTGAGAAGACCAGGCTCTTCCAACCTTATCTCAGGGCTCTGGCCACAGCAAGTGTGGGGTGGGGTGGGCAATGAGGGAGTTGAGGAGGAGGGGGAGAGCAGCACCCCTTGATAAAAGTGGGGAGACGGGAATCCCTGAATTCTTCACTCATGGCCAATTTCGGGGGGGGGGAGGTTACAATCTAAGCTTTGGCCAAGGGCAGGAGTAGGGGGGGGCAATGGCTTGGATGGGGCATCACTTAAGACTTAAGAAAGCAGGGGTGAAGCCAAAGCACCCCCAAGCCCAACAGTAGTCCCACGGCTGCTACCTGAAGCCTTCCCATCTATTCTAAGGGCCACCACACAGCTGTGGCAGGAGGGCGAGGGCTGACACACCCAGGCCATGTGTCAGCAGCAGGTGATTGTGTGACGTGTCCGTTCACAGTTGTGTTAGCTGTGCCCACTGCTCCCAAAGGAAACTGATTTCAACACACCTTCTTGATCCCAGAAGTTCAACTAAGCAGCCAGAGGTTACCCTCGACAGATGTTACACAGCACAACTTAGGTATTTCAAATGGACAAGAAATTAGTATCAGAACAGTGTCTCAGGATGAAGTCCGAGTGGAGCTTCCTCTCCAGTACTTTGAGGTCTACAAGATGAATCTAGAAAATTCACTGCTGTGGAAAATGAAGACTTAGGTTGGATTGGGGAGGGGAGGCCAAGACATTGGTGACTAATTGCTGTAACATTATCCTTCTGGCAGCTGTGGCAGTTTCATGTTCTCTTTTGACATCATCAAGCACCGAAGCTCCTGCAGGATGACTTTGATGTTATGGGAATTCTGCCACTTTGCTAGCACTGCTGTGGCCCTTGGATCCACCACTCCATTTGAACTACTCACACCGCTCATATTGACTTTTGTTACAAATCTTACAGATGGGGGTGCTTCCGGATATTTAGGCCCACATTCTATTTTAAGGCTGTATATTCGGTTTTCATAAATTGTCCAAGCCTTTGGTGGCTGCCATCTTGCGTCGCTGTCGCTCAAAGGCCGAGGCCATTAATGTTTTAAGTTATTATTTAAAGGTATGTGCTAGTTGCAGTAATTTTGTTCGGTTTTCTTTTTCCTGTTTGCATTCTTAGCCAGATTTTGTGTTTCAATAATTACAGCTTCATTTTTTTCTTTTTATAGTCATGTGGCTGTGTTTATTCATATCTTGAGTCCACAGTATTTGCTTCCAATATTCTCACTAGGGTTTTTCTGATGGATATGAATTCTTTTAGCCTGTTTAGAGGATGGACATTTTTTTCTTTCTCCTTCCACTGTGACAGATAGTTTTGCTGGGTGCAGTAGTTTTGCAGCCATGGTCTTTGAGGACATTGCTTCAGGTGCTTCTGACTTTTATAGCTTCCACTGAGAAAAGAGCTGTTATTCCGATGAGTTTTCCTTTATATGAGAATTATTTTGTTTTTCTCTGGCACTTTGTGAAAATTTTTCTATGTTTTAACTATGGAATGCTATGAGGAGTTTCTTTTCTTACTTTGTGTGTTTGGAAACCTGTGTGCTTCTTATCTGTATGGCTATATCTTTCCTCTATGATCTTGTAGAAGATCTGGTCTATGCCATTGGTCTGGGATTCTTCTCTCTCATCTGTGCCTATAACTTGAAAATTTGGTCTTTTCATGGTGTCCAATACTTCCTGGATGTTGCTTTTTAGTGCTTTTTAATTTTTTCATATTCTTTGCTTATTTAATCTAATTCCTCTGCTTTATTTCAAGTGCTGATAGTCTGTCTTCGACTTGATTCATCCTACTTGTAAGGTATTCTCTTGAGTTTTCTATTAGGGTTACTGATTTTTTTTTTATTCTATCTTCATGTCAGCTTGAGATCTCCTCAGTATTTCTACATCTTTATTAAAGTCAGCTTACAAATCCCTTTGTAATTTCATTCAGCCTTGCATTTGTATTTTCTTGGGCATCCCTTTGGTGTTTATTCTCTTAAAATTCATTGAGATGTTTATTTGTGTCTTCTTTAAATTCCCTGAATTCTTTGGAGTTTATGATTGTTCCTTTAAATTCTTGTGCCTTATGGTTCATCTAGATAATTCTCACTGGAGAACGTTTCTATAGGACTGGTGAGTTTGCGGGTAGGAGACAGGAATAATGTCTTGATCTTTTGTGCTCTTTATATTTTTGTGATGAGACATAGGCATATAGACTTTAAGTTATGTATCTAATTTAGACATACCAAAACATGTGCAGTCTGGGTTGGGTCTGAAGTGGGATACAATGTGGGTAAGATGAAGTCAGGTGGACACAGGGGGCTAGCTGGTGGTCGGGATGTCTGTCCAAGCCTGGAGGTTGGGATCAGGGTGGGCAGGGCTGATCAAACTAGACTGGGATGTGGGATGTGGGGCTCAAGCTAGATCTGGTGACTGGAGAGAGTACATGGAAGGGATGATGTGGTGGACTTCCCATGGTACATGTTGGCACACAAGATGCTTGGGCAAGACTGAACTTGGAAATTGAGTGTGTCTGTCATAGGAGGGATGAAATCAGGTGGTAGGAGTAGGGTGGTGAGCAGGGTGTATCTTGATCAAAACCTGGATGTGGGTGTATGTGGGTAAGGTTGCCAGACTAGGCAAGGGACCAGTTTCGGAAGTGGGACTCGATCTGGAGATTGGGGATGATATATGGAGGAAGGGACCACTCAGAATCACCCTTCCAGTTACTAATGCCTGGAACTGTGAATGGGTGGGTCATTTGATGATGCGTGTCAACTTTATAAGAAACTGCCAGGCTGTCTTCTAAACTCCAGTTTCTCCATGAGACCAGCAAAGTCATACAACTCAGTAACTATCCCCTCCTATCCAATCTTCTCCAGAACATTGCACTGAGAGTTGTTGTTTTTCTTTTAAGGGGGTTTTTAGAGATGTGCATTGCCTTCATGCTTCAACTTTAGTTATTCTGAATCTGTTCTCATGTGGTAAAGTGTCTGTTCAGACTAGTTTGTTTCTTAGTGAGTTACACGTTCTCTGTATGCTTGATGCCGTCCTCAGTTGCAAATGTTATTTTTGTTTGTTTGTTTTTGTTTTTCAAGACTGGTTTCCTCTGTAGATTTGGAACCTGACATAGAACTTGCTCTGTAGAACAGGCTGGCCTCAAACTCACAGAGATACAGATATCTGCCTGCCTCTGACTCATGAGTGCTGGCATTAAAGGTGTGCACCACCACAGCCTGGCTCAAATGTCATTTTCAAGTGTTTATTTGTTTGTTTTTCAAGACAGAGTTTTTCTGTGTTGTCCTGATTATCCTGGAACACACTCAGTACTCCAGGCTGGCCTTGACCTCAGAGATTCGCCTGCGTCTGCCTCCTGAGTGGTGGGATTGAAGGTGTGTGCCACACACCCCCATGCCCACCGGCCAGGATTTCTTTAAATACATCTTTTTTAAGGCAAAATTTTTAATCTGAAGTCCAGTTTATCAAGTTTTCTCTTATAAGTAATTTTTTTATATTACATCTAATGCTCTTTGTCAAACCCATCATACTACAAGTTTGCTTTTATGGTGTCTTATAGTTTATGGTTTTGCCTTTAGTTTTTTTATTCATGTGGGGTTAAATGAGGGATTAGGTGAGTTTATACTCAAATGTATGAACTTTCCAGCGTCATTTGGTGGAAATACAACCATTTTACTATTGCAGCATTAGACTCTCTGTCCAAAACACAATAGGCATGTTTGAATTTATTTCAAGCTTTCGGTTTTATTCCATTGATAAGTGCATCTGTCCTTTTGGTATTCTCTTGCTGCCTTAGTTATTGTGACTAGTTATTGCTGACTTAGTTATTGCAATAAACCAGGAAATCTGCAGTGGATGCTCTCCAAATTTGCCTTTCTTTTCAAAGTTGTGCTGTTTATTTTAGACCTATGGCACTTTTTATGTATTTCAGAATTAGCTTCTTGAACATTCTGAAGCACTCAGTGGAAGTTTTGATGGTTGAAGCTGCCTCTTCTCTCTGCTGCAAATGGAACTGGACAATCTTTTTCACATGTTGCAGTTGGCTCTGAGTCTTTCGCCCACCAGAGGGTGGCGAAGCTCAGGCTATGGTAAACTGATCTCTGTGGTTGCAGGATTCCTTTCTCTCTGAATTTGTTCATGGATTTCTGAGGTTCTTCCTCTGGTTCTCTCTTTGGGATAAAGCTTGGTTTCTGTGCATTTTATTTTTGCTCTTGTTTTCTTTATTTTAGCTTTTTCCTTCATGGGCTCACACAAAGGAAGTCTCTGCTCTCTCAACTTACGTGAAACAACTTCTGGGTAGATACAGAACTACTTGAGCTTTCTATTTATTCTTTCATTCTTTTTCTTCTCCTTTTTTTGTTTTTTGTTTTTGTTTGTTTTTTGAGACAGGGCTTTCCTATGTAGCCCTCACTGTCTTAAAAGTCCTTCTGTAGACCAGGCTTGCCTGGAATTCAGATCTGCTGTCTCTGCCTCCCTAGTTCTGGGATTAAAGGTGTGCACCACTACTGCCCTGCCCGGAATCTCGGGGACTTGTGTGGAGGCTGGCTCTGCAGAATAGCCAAAAGATTACCAATCTGTAAACAAACAGCATCAGCTTCAGCCATCTGGGTGTAACAAGAATAAATTCCTTCTATTGAAGAGAAAAGCCTGCATGTTTAAGGTTTCTGGCTTTTCTGATGCTTATGTATAAACACATAAACCGCTTGCCCTCTACAGTTCTGTGTATAAGTTCTTTATTTAATCTCTCAAAATAAATAGTTAGACTTAGCATTTAAGATTTCAAAATACACAGAGGCCAGGCGTTGGTGGCGCACGCCTTTAATCCCAGCACTCGGGAGGCAGAGGCAGATGGATCTCTGTGAGTTTGAGACCAGCGTGGTCTACAAGAGCTAGTTCCAGGACAGCCTCCAAAGCCACAGAGAATCCCTATCTCGAAAAACCAGAAAAAAAAAAAAAAGATTTCAAAACCCACCATTAAGTGACAAAAATTACCTTTGATGGTAACAAGAATACAGCTTGAGGTGGGATTGCAGTAGATCCCAGGGCAGGCGATGAACAAACCCGCCATCAGGCAGAGCTTACATAGGAAGGAAGTTTTATTGGGGGACCAGGAAGGGAGTGGAGAAAGGGAAGGGAAGGGGAGAGAGGAAAGAGGAAGGGGGGGAGTGGGAGATGGAGGGAGAGGGAGAGAGGGAGAGGGAAAGTCCTGCCTGCCTCTTCAAAGGAGCAGCCCAGGAAAGAGAGAGCAGAAGTGGGTGGAGTTTTCACCTCAAAGGTCCAGGATGCATATGTCTGCTGCATGCAGAAGGGTGGCAAGAGCTGCATCAGATTCCCAAGGGCCAGAGCCAGGTTTGCTTGGATTGAAACCAAGAGAGCAAGGATGGAAGGATGGAGTGTCTGGATTCATTCTTTCAGGCAATGATCTGTTAGCCCACACCTAGCTTGCTGTCTCCTAAGTAAACCACATTCCAACACTGAGTTGTTCCAGAGCGCTGAAGGAAGCACTAGTGATAACAGAGCTTATAAACTGCATCCTGGATGAGCCATCAGGCAGAGCTTACAGAGGAAGGAAGTTTTATTGGGGGACCAGGAAGGGAGTGGAGATGATGAGCCTGGATGAGCCGTTCCTTCCATTTTGAAATTTCCACATTTAAGTCAAACCACACAAAGCTAAATCTTAGGTTTAACCAAACTTTCATAAATATAACAGTGTCAATGGCTACAGTTTTCAATTTGTAATTGCCCTCCATATGTCTTTCCTTCAAGATGCTTCTCTTCAATTAGATCTCATTTTCTTACCCATCATTATAATTTATTGGTATTTAAAACATTACATGTCAGCTGGGCGGTGGTGGCGCACGCCTTTAATCCCAGCACTCGGGAGGCAGAGGCAGGCGGATCTCTGTGAGTTTGAGACCAGCCTGGTCTACAAGAGCCTCTAAAGCCACAGAGAAACCCTGTCTTGAAAAACCAAAAAAAAAAAACAATTACATGTCTATAAAGAATTTTTTAAAACTAATTCTGCATAAGTAATGCTTTAGAACAGTCATTTTTCTAGCTTTACATATGGATATGTCTCCTGACATTAGGGCTGCCATGAACCTCCATACTCTACTGACACTACTCAGGATGAACTCTTTCTTCAATACTTGATGTTTTGAGTTTTTCTCTTCTACTGAGCTGTTTCCTACAGCCATCACACCTCTGCTGATTCCCAAAGTTTCTGGCACTCCTGGCCCCTGGATCTGCCCGAGCTACTGAATGCAGCAAGGTTCTCATGTGAGAGAGACTTCTCTGTACAACCTTTACAGAGTGTACACAGCAGAGAACCCGCTTCCAGACAACACTGGACAATATTGCTGAAAGAGGAATTTGGGAAACTGAAGCAGTCAATTTGTCACAAGGACTCTAATGGGTCAGTTGCCCTGGAGAAGATAATTAGTGCTTCTCTCTTCAAGTACCCTTCACAGTAGATCAAACACCTACCAGCTCTGAAAGAATGGCCAGTTCTCCTGAAATTCTCATCCACAATGGCCTCATTTGTTTGGTATAAACCATCCCTTCTCTGGTGTGTTGAAGTACAAGACATGTGAAAACAGTGTGGAGGTGGTAGAGGGGGTTTTCATGCAGCCCAAAAATACCAGTACCCAGTACCCAGGCTACCTCCTAGAAGTAACCGGTAATTCTTTACAAAGACACAGTGATGCCCAATGATGGCATCAGTGCTCTGCCCATGGCCAAGGGCAACATGAGCCCCCCAAAAAGACTATATAAGAGGAATACCAGAAATAACATAATCAAGTACCCTCTCTCTGATCACTGCCCTTTGAAACACTAGTGAAAGTCTTGAATCTAGAGATTAGACATAAAATTGAAACAGAAGCAGCAGGTGGGACTTAGATCCCCAAATCATCCTTCCCTTGAGCTCCTTAAGTATCTGATAGATTTCCAACTCTAAATCCAGTCTAGATCAGAAGTAGATGGCCAGATAGGTGGGTACTCACCCATCACTCCTGAGAAATGGAAAAGGAACAGGCTTTGAACCTAGGACCTCAGCCATAAAATAACTGTACAATTTAATTTTTTACAAAAGGATTCAGAAATTCACTTTCCCAAACGAGGAAGAAGAAAGACAAAATAAACAAACAAAAAATCTAAATCTGAGAGCTTTGCATCAAGCCAGAACCTTCTTTCTTACAAAGGGAACCAGTTCATCACTCTCCTATATCTCCGCATGGACACAAAAGCTATCCTAATAAGTTTCACCATGAGAATACAAGACTGAAATTCAAATTTGTTTTTTTTCAGTGCAGTGGGTAAAAGTATGCCAAGAAATTAAAGTTCTAGATAAGTTTTGCCCCAGAGCATAGAATATAAAAGTTCACTGTGAGGGACAATATATTCAACTTGGACATCTTAGAACTCCTGAAAATTCACTCAGACAACAAACATGAATCCAGAATCATTTTTAAGAGGAAACCAGTCACTGTGAGTTAGAGTTATCAGCTATAGAATATAAAGTATTATTAGCATAGTTCATTAAAAACAGGATTTGGAGATGGACAGAGTATGGCACATGCCTTTAATCCCAGTATTCTAGAGGCAAAGTTTGAGGGCAACCTGGTCTACAGAGCGAGTTCCAGGACAGCCAGGACTATACAGAGAAACTCTGTCTTTAAAAAAACAAAACCTAGGTTTCGATTAAAGAGAAACAATAGAAATTATAGAAATGACAAGAAAAACTGGAAGAAAATTTAAATTTTAATGTTAGAATTCAAATTCAGTAAATATTTGATGCAGTAATAAAGGCTGCTCTAACAAACAGACCCTGTAAGAATTCAGGAGCTTGGATAAAACTGACATTGAATTTCCTCTCACATATTAGTATGAGCAAATTTTCATCACCAATGTTGAGGTCTGTTTTATTTGGCCATATCCCTTTACAGCTTTTCATCCAAAGGTCCTTATTAAAATCTTGGGGTGGAAGGATGCTGAGATGAATTACTGTGGGGTAAGGAGTTTATTAGAAAAGTTGTTAGTACCATGGACAGACATAAAAGTATCAGCATAGCAGGGGTTCTTTCAGGCCCCTGAGCATGCTGAGATTTACAAAGAAAGGAATCAGTCCATGTGATAGAATGGAGGGTCTCACAGCTTTCTGAGAATGTCCAGAGGTTTCACGTCAAGAGTCTGCAGCCAATCTTTCTGATTCCCAGCAGAAAGCAGGGAACAGTGGTAGGAACCCAATGTGTGACCACCAATAACACCATCCTGGTTAGTTTTTTTATTGGTTTGAAACAATCCAGAGTCATCTTGGAAGAAGGAAACTCAATTGAAGAATTGCCTCCCTTAGATTAGCCTGTTGGCAGGCTTGTAGGGCATTTTCTTGATTATTAGTGATGTGTGAGGGCCCAGCCCACTGTCAGCATTGCCAGCCCTGGGCAGGTGATCCCGAGTTGCATAAGAAAGCAAGGTGAGCAAAACCTGGAAAAGCAATCAAGGAATCAGCATTCCTTCATATTGTCTGCTTCAGTTACTCCCTCCAGGTCCTACCCTGACTTGACTGTGACCTGTAAGTCTTTCCTCTATAGGCAGAAGTTTCTGTCCTGCCAGCTGCTCCCAAATAAACACAGAGACTTAATAGTAATTGTAAATGCTCAGCCATAGCTTAGGCTCATTACTAACTAGCTCCTTATATCTTAAATTAACCCATATTTCTTATCTACCCTCTGCCTTGTGGTGATACCTTCTTTCAGCATGATATGTTTATCTTACTTCTCTCCACATCTCCTTGAGACTGATGAGACTCCTCCCTTCTTCCCAGCACCCTCCTAGTCTGACTTTTCTACCCAATTCTTTTCCTGCCCAACTATTGACCAGTCAGCTCTTTATTAGCCAATGAAAGTAATACATATTTGCAGTGTACAGAGATTGTTCCACAGCATTTCCCCCTTTTTGTCTAATTAAAATGTAAGGTTCTAACTTTAACATAGAAAAGTTATATATAACAAAAATAGCAAGTAAGAATTACAGTGACAATACCCAGTCCATTTGTATTTTGCCAAATTAGAGAAAATATTTTATTATTTATCTTATCTTTGTGAGAGTAAAGTTTTATACTGAATTTACATTTTACCATAATTAAGGAAAACTTTAAGTCACCCCAAATTCTTTAGTAACATTGGGGCATCCATCTTTGACCTAGAGCCTAGTATATCTTTTTTTTTTTTTTTTTGAGAAGCATGGAATTTTGAAGGACTATCCTACCTTGTCATGACAAAGTCTAAGAGTTGCTTTCTTTTATGTTCTGATGGTCCAGTTTGGACAGTATACTGTCAGCGATTGAGGCAAGGGCAGTTCTTTTCCTAAATGGCTAGCTTTTGTCACAGAGAAAGTGAACTCCATATGGAGTTTCTTCAATGCCCATGATCTCTGAAGTAAATTGAAGCTGCCAGGAACAGATGTGTCTCATTGTCAAGAAAAGTCTTATGTTATTAAAGCGTGTTAAATGCCTTATTCTGTAGGTCTTTGAAGTGATTGAAGGCCATCTATCTATCTAAATGTATCTGTTTAACCTTGAAAATATACCTAATATCACTATAAGTTTATAATAGGTATGAAACTACTAGCCTGCATTTTTAAATTATATATTACATTTTAAAATGAGCTGTAAATGTACAATACCTCCAACAAGAGTAGAAACATACATGTAGTATAGCAAAAATAACTTTAAATTTGTGTTAGTAAACCAAAATCCATACCAATATAAAATATTTTGACATTAATAGTTCCTTTTTTGGATTAAAGTAGATTCAATAATCTACCCCTTTTTATCATTCCTATATCATATTCCCTTTTTTCCTTTAGAAAGAGATCTTTAAATTTAACTCTTTTGTTTAGCTTTTATCCTGACTATGACCCACTTGCAACTGAACCCCTTTAAATGATTATAAACAGCCATGACCCATCTTGTGGGAATGTGGGCACTGTTTTTTCTAGGTAGTTTCCTGTTGTCTGGGGGTGCTGGCACAATTTGGGGAACCCAGAATAATCAGGATAAGAGTTTAGTCTTGGCTGGAGTAGTCTGTGAGACTGGATTGTCTCAGCCAGCAGCCTTGAAGCTGTTCTGGGTGCTGGATCACCTGGTCCATCCATTTTTATTGGCATCTGATCCCCTTGCTATGAAAATACAAAAAAAATAAAGATAACATACATATCTGCATTAATAGACTGTGCATTGTACACAAGTCACTCAAAGATGATTTTTTGTTTTATGTTTGAGCAGTTGAAATATACATCATGTGTCTTATAACTTTTCTAGGTTTATTTTTTATGTCTGTAGCCATGATTTTCAGGATGTCTGTTTCTATCAAACCTGATGATCTTTAACTTTGAATGAATCCACAACCTTTGGTTTTCTGTGGAAATAAAAATATAACATCTTCCCCAAAGCAATATGTCTTTTGCCTTTCATTTTGAAGTCAAGACATTTTAAACATATATACGTTGGTTTAATTTCGAAGTTTTTATAATCCAAAGTCTCTTAGCAGGTATCACTCCTTTATTAGCAATCAAAAATTTAAAGAAAACACAATAACATACAGTATCCAGACTCCCCATGTATTTTCCATCTGTACATGGCTTATTTTTCTCTCTCTTTTCTCTTTAAAGACTTTATTACTATTAAAGTATTTTAATCTATGACTCCTCTCTCTCTCTCTCTCTCTCTCTCTATATATATATATATATATATATATATATGTATATATATATACTTTTTTCCTTTTTCTTCACTCATACAGTCTATGTATATTTTTATATACGCTGTATTCCATATTCCACTTAGAGGTTTAATTTTCATTTGAATCTGTCTTTATTGAGCATCTGTTCTTTGATCTCATAATTTTAAATTGGTATGTCAGCCTCCAGCACTGCTTAGCTTAGTGTATGGCAGTAGCACATGGTAGCTGCTGGGTAGCTCTATCCCACAGGCTGCTGCTGGGAGATGTGTCTGGGTACTGCAGCTGGCATAAGATATACAAGACTAGTAAGAGTCATTTAGGTTTACTGATTTTTCACTCACATTGTTAGATTTTTTTTGTTAGTGTGTCCTCCGTAGGTATTTATTGGTCCTATCACCAGTATGCTTCTAAATTCATGTGCTCTTCTCTTTTCTCCAAATGCTGGAGCTGATGTCACTTATTTGACCCATTCCCTCTAATTTTATGATCTGGTACCATGCATTTCCTGATAAATAATGCTTTATTTGGATCTAACACTTTTTTGTTTTTTTTGGTTTTTTTGAGACAGGGTTTCTCAGTGTAGCTTTTGAAGCCCATCCTGACACTCGCTCTGTAGACCAGGATGGCCTCAAACTCACAGAGATCCACCTGCCTCTGCCTCCCGAGATCTGGGATTAAAGATGGGTGCCACCAACACTTGGCCTAGATCTAACAACTTTTGATTATCTGTGTTTTCATTTAATTCATTTAAAAATTCATCTTTCTCTACTGATAAAATATTTTCCCCATTACACATAAATACATAATACATACTTGAAAATAAGTAATTCTGTGGAAATGATTGGATGGTTATTATAGACAAAGAACATGCCTTGGGTGATTGGAATCCTTCTAAACTTATTGAGAGTTGCTTTAGGGTCTCAGATATGCCTACAAGTGGTGAATATTTCATCAGAATACTAAAAGAACATATATTCTCGTTTTTAGGATTTGAGCATCACATAGGTATTAATTTAAGGACCATTTCTTAGCTGTTGGTGCTGGTTTATACTATAGATGGATTCTACCTAAGATTCAGAGTTTGTGTTAGAATCCCAAGTAGAATTGTGAATGTCCTAAGCAAGAAACAAAATAATGCTGAAAATAGAGGTAAAAATAATAAGTTATACTGCTATTATAAAGTTCTTTTCATAAAAAATACTATAGTAAATGTTCTATCATAGCAGTTTTCTAAGAGGGTACATTTAAGCAAGGGTGTTTAGGGGTCCAATAACTATTGTGTGTATTATATTTATACCTATAACATATTAGGCTATAATTTCTGTATGAATAATATTCACTGTCTCTAAATGGGGAAAATATACTATTCTTTAATTATCCTGGGCTCAGGATTTGTGTTTAACACATGGCTAAATTTCCCTCAAACTGAGATTGCATTCATTTTCTCCAAAAGTTAGTACAGCTGTTTCTCTCAAACCAGAGAACTGATCTCTGCATTGTTATGTTTCCATCTCAGTCATCCTCTTCGAAGACCCAGTCATGACTGGAAGCGGGGGCATTTTTTCAGGGTCAGGTAGAAACCTGATGCAAGAGAAACTCCCATGAATCTACAAAGATGAACCACAGTAAAAACCTCCTCTCTTTACTCCCTCTTCTAAGATGTGTGTGTGTGTGTGTGTGTGTGTGTGTGTGTGTGTGTGTGTGTGTGTGTGTGTGTGATATTCCTTTACTGTTGTAATTTACGAAAAACAGTGCTCAAGAGAAAGATGTCATGAGACAGAGTTCAAGCAGAGGGTTTTTTTTTCAATTGGGGAAAGGAATCATAAAAAGGGGAATGGGGAGGGGGGAGACCAACCTCCAAAGACAGGAGCAGCAGGAGAGAGGAGAGAGGGAAGAGGGGGAGAGAGAGGAAAGAGGGGAAGAGAGAGGAAAGAGTATGGGAGAGACAGAAAGAGAGCTGAACAGAGAAAGAGAGGGAGAAGGATGGGAGGTGGACAGGGCCCTTTTAAAAGGGAACATAGTGAGTATGCACAGGTGATAACTCTTAGTGGCTACAGCTGAGGGCATATCCTGTCAGAACCCCAAGGACAGGCCAGTACAGATGCCTGAATACTAACATTTACACTGTGTGAATATGTGTCTCTGTGATTGGTTTAATGAAGAAGCTGACTGGTGCCAGGCAGTGGTGGCACATGCCTTTAATCCCAGCACTTGGGAGGCAGAGGCAGGCGGATCTCTGTGAGTTCAAGACCAGCCTGGTCTAGAAGAGCTAGTTCTAGGACAGCCCCCAAAGCCACAGAGAAACCCTGCCTCAAAACCACCCCCACCCCACCCCAACCCCAACCCCCAAACCCAACCCTCAGCCCCCCAGCCCCTCCCCACAAAAAAAGAAACTGACTGGCTAATAGTTGGACAAGATAAATTTAGGCAGGAGAGCAAGATGATAAAGCCACAGCAATACATGACTGTCAACTGCCTATCTCTTCACAGCATCTATTATATGAAGCAGACAATATCACAGGGAAGGAAGCTTACAGGTAAGATCTGTGTTTATCATGTCTTTCTCTGAACCTTGTCTCTAAACATAGAGAAGCAGAATACAAGAAAGAGGGTAGAAATAGGCTCGGGAGTGTCAAGAGTTTTGAATGGAAAGGTAATTGAGATTGGGGGACAAGATACTACATGGGTAATGGTTTATGTTAATATAAATCAATTAGCAGGTTAATATTTTATGTTCATTTTATACAGATGTATGTTTGCCTTAATGTATGTCTGTGCACCACATGTGGCCCTGAGGAAGCCAAAAGATGGGGGCATTTTGACAGCATACCTGAAATGAGCATTTAGACAAAAGTTTATGGCTCATTGAAAGTCTTTATTCCAGCCAGCTGGGACCACACCCAGGTGCTCCAGAGACCTAGGCATAACTTGAGTGTCCAGAGAACCAGGCTTTTACATCAGGGAGCTGCAGGGGTAACTTTAAAGAAGGAAGCAGTCTAACAGAAGATAAGCAGCTAGCAGGAGGCAGGTTACAGCACAAACAGGCTAAGATAAATAACATAGGATATCCTGACATTGGTTCCCTAGAATAGTGCTGGATCATTTTCCATGGGATTCTCCATCAAGGTGGTCAAATCCTAGTTAATCCTGAGATGGCCTCAGCAAGAATACAAGACAGAGGGATCTTAGCACTGTCTTGGCTTGCACTATATGGTGTGAGCTGCCTTGTATATATTGGGAATTGAACCCAGGTTCTCTAGAAGAAAAACCAGGGCTCTAAGTGAATGCATTATGTCTGCAGCCCCTGGTATAAATGAACATTTCCTTTTACATGGGCCTCAAGAACAGTACTTGGAACAGAGTGGGAAAACAGACTACTAATCTTACCTACTATTTCAACTGAGGATGGTAGACCCTTTGAGGGTCTTTATGGATAGAAGGCTCACCCTTAAAGGATGAAGCTCTATTCTCTCCAGGTTACCCACTCCCCAGAAGAGTAGGATTCAGGGCATCAGGGGTCAATTGAGTTGGGAAAAATAATGGAAAGGCACACTTCAAGTGCTGCCTGATGGAGCTGTATCTGTGAGAGCATTAGACAGAAAGTCAAATGGGAAAACCCAGTTTCTATCATCTGAGCAGTGACTCTGACCCTGAGGTGATGCTTATAATTGCAGGAACAAAGGCCTTCCTAAGCTTTGGTCTGAAAAGATATGTTTTTGGATGCTTCCACAGGATCTCCTTAACTGAATCCCCAGGATGAGCTTCCAGGCTGTGCCCATTCTCCAGCAGCTGGCCATTCAAGGGCTGCTGAGAGATGAAGACTTGACCATCTCTTCTCTGGAGAGGCTTCACACGTTTTTCTTCCCACCACTGTTTGAGCAGGCCTTCATTAATTGACAAACAAAGGTAGTGAAGACCATGTTAGTATCTTGGCCCTTCCCTGCCTCCCTCTTAGGTACCTGGCAGATTACTTTGAAGTAATTACTTCCAGGCTGTGCTGGATGGAATGGATTTGCTGAATAGCAAGAATGTTCGGCCTAGGTGCGTGAGTCTGAGTTAGTGTGGAAGGCAAAGGCTGTGGGTGAAATTCAAAGAGAATGTAATGCAGGGAAGTTGCGATGTGGGATCACAGATTATAACTGTCACCTGAACCCCCTTCCTGTTTGACCCACAGGAGGTGTAGACTACACCATCTCAATTTGCAGGATGCTCACTATGACTTCTAGGAAGTACAGTCTGGAACACAGGAGGATATCGACACTCCACAGGCCAAACCAGGGGAGAAAAGATCCCACAACAGGGGGAAAGAAGCAGCCATTGAAGGTTGTCACTGAATGCAACCTCAAGAACAGCTTTTTCAGTGAATATAATGTGATCATTATATTCATGAGGTGGTTAAGGAAGTAAAGAGACATGAAGGACAGCTCCATGTCCTTATCAGGGTACTGTTGTAGGCATGAAGGTGCCCACAAAGGCCAGAGGAGTTAGATCCCTTAGAATATCCTGGGATCTGGAGTGATATACAGGTGTTTATAAGCCATCAGACATGGGACTCAAGTCCTCTGCAACTGCATTCTATGTTCTTAACTCACTAGGCATTTCTTCAGTCCCCAAATAATAATTGTCTCATTATGTGTCATGGGATGGCTTGGAACTCACCATGTAGGAAATGCTGGCCCTGAACACATAAATTGGCTGGCTTTTACCTCTGGAGCATTGAAATTAAAGGGGTATATAGCCATGCTTTAAAATTACTTGTTTGTTTTTCTTTGTGATGTTTCTGTTTATTTGCCAGGCTAGACTCAAAATGACAATGCTGTTTCTACCTCCTGTTGTAAGCCACCACCCTAGCTCAGAAACTTTTTTTAAAAATAGGCCTTTTTAAATGTAGCTCATGCATGGCCTGGGAATCTTTATGTAGACCAGGCTAGCCTTACACTCACAAGAAATCCTGTTGGCTCAGCTCTCAGTCAGTTTCATTTCTCTGGTCAGTGTGTGGTTGGTCTTCTCTGAAACCATCTTCTGACAGAGAACTAGTCCTGTCTCCCTCCTAGACACAGTTTTTAAAATGCTTTGAGAACAAGAGTTGTGTAGCCCATCTGGCCTCCAACTTGCTATATAGCCAAAGATGACCTTGAACTCCTGATCCTCTGGCTCCAAACTCTTGAATTCTCAGACAGCATGCATGTTCCACCATGTCTAGTTCATGCATTGTAGGGGAACCTGTAGCCACACCTGCTTAGGTGCTGGCTACAGGTCAGGGGGACATAGAGGAGAGAGTCAGGTGGCTGGGTTTCACTTTCATTTTTCCTTTAGGCTTGCTGTACAGACTGCTGCCTCGCCAGCTGGCTAGGTCACTCTATAAGTAAGGCTTTTCCTATTAAATACCCTTATATTCCTACTTGGCTCCGTATTGGTAATTTCCCACATTAATGCAGTGATAAAGAGAGTGCTCAGGGTCTGTGATTCTAGGCAAGCATGCACTCTCAATTCTGCTATATCTCCAGAAGCCCTGCATAACATTAATGGATGCATGCCATCCTCCTGCCTCAACCTTTGGTGTAGCTAACACAGCAGGTGTCAGAGTTTCCAACCCGGCTGTTCATTGCAGAAAAAGTTACATAATTGTGACAAGATATTTGTGCACTCCTGTGCACCCCACAGAGTCATCACAGGACACAAATTCGATGCAAAAGCAAAAAGATTTTATTCCAACCCATTGGGGTCATTCTCTGGGAAGAGAATGGCCCCGAGTTTCTCTAAAGAAAGAAATCAAAGTAGATCTCCCATGTTCTTGGATAGGTAGGTTCAACATAGTAAAAATGGTAATCTTGCCAAAAGCAATCTACAGACTCAATGCAATCCCCATCAAAATAACAACACAATTCTTCACAGAACTTGAAAAAACAATTCTCAACTTTATATGGAAAAATAAAATACCCAGGATAGCCAAAACAACCCTGTACAATAAAGAAACTTCTGGAGGCATCACCCTCCTTGACTTCAAGCTTTATTACAGAGCTATAGTCCTGAAAACAGCTTGATATTGGCACAAAAATAGACACATAGACCAATGGAATAGAGTTCAAAACCCTGATATAAACCCACACACCTAGGAACACTTGATTTTTGACAAAGAAGCTAAATTTATACAATGGAATAAAGAAAGCATCTTAAACAAATGGTGCTGGCATAACTGGATGCTGGCATGTAGAAGACTGCAGATAGAGCCATGTCTATCATCATGCACAAAACTTAAGTCAAAATGGATCAAAGACCTCAACATAAACCCAGCCACACTGAACCTATTAGAAGATAAAGTGGGAAATCAAACCCTTAAATGAATTGGTACAGGAGACCACTTCCTGAACGTTACACCAGTATCACAGACACTGAGATCAACAATTGATGCATGGGACCTCCTGAAACTGAGAAGCTTCTGTAAGGCTAAGGACACAGTCAGAAAGACAAAGCGGCAGCCCACAGACTGAGAAAAGATATTCACCAACCCCACATCTGACAGAGGGCTGATATCCAAAATATACAAAGAACTCAATCAGCCAGTCTCCAAAACACCAAACAATCCAATTAAAAAGTGGGGTACAAAACTAAATAGACAATTCTCAATAGACAAATCTAAAATGGCTGAAAGGCACATAAGAAAGTGTTCAACATCCTTAGCCATCAGGGAAATGCAAATCAAAACAACTCTGAGATACCATCTTACACCTGTCAGAATGGCTAAAATCAAAAACACCAATGACAGTTCATGCTGGAGAGGATGTGGAGAAAGGGGAACACTCCTCCACTGCTGGTGGGAGTGCCAACTTGTACAGCCACTTTGGAAATCAGTATGGTGACTCCTCAAGAAAATGGGAATGAGTCTACCACAAGATCCAGCAATTCCACTCCTAGGCATATCCCCAAAAGAAGCACATTCATACAACAAGGACATCTGTTCAATGATGTTCAGAGCAGCACTATTTGTAATAGCCAGAACCTGGAAGCAACCTAGATGTCCTTCAACTGAAAAATGGATAGAGAAAATGTGGTACATTTACACAATTGAGTACTACTCAGCAGAAAAAAAAAATGGAATTTTGAAATTTGCAGGAAAATGGAAGGAACTAGAAGAAACCATTCTGAGTGAGGTAACCCAATCACAAAAAGACAAATATGGTATGTACTCACTCATATGAGTATTTTAGACATAGAGCAAAGGATTACCAGCCTACAGTCTACACTGCCAGAGAAGCTAGTAAACAAGGAGGACCCTAAGAGAGACATACATGGTCCCCTGGAGAAGGGGAAAGGGACAAGATCTCCTAAGTAAATTGGGAGCAAGGGATGAGGGGGGAGGGAGCTAGGAGAAGGGGAGAAGAGGAAGGGTGAGGAGGATATGAGGGAGCAGAAAGTTTGAGTCGGGGGAAGAATAGAAGAAAACACGAAAGGAGATAGCATAATGGAGACATTTTAGGTTTACAGAGAAATCAGGCACTAGGGAAAGGTTTGGAGATCTACAAAGATGACACCAACTAACAATCTAAGCACCAGAATAAAGGCTACCTTAAATGCCCTCCCCTGATAATGAGATTGATCACTGTCTTATATGCCATCCTTTAGCCTTCATCCAGCAGCTTGTGGAAGTAGAAGCAGACACCCACAGCTAATTATTGAACTGAACTGGAATCCAGTTGCAGAGAAAAACAAGTGATGAGCAAAGGGGTCCAGATCAGGCTGGTGAAACCCACAGAAACAGCTGACCTGAATAACAGGGAGCTCTTGGTCCCCAGACTGATAGCTGGAATACCAGCATGGGACTGATCCAGACCCCAGGAACGTGGGTTTCAATGAGAAAAATCTATGGGACCTCCTGTAGTAGTTCAGTACTTATCCCTAGCATAGGTGTGGACTTTGGAAGTCCAATCCACATAGAGGGATACTCCCTGAGCCAAGACACACAGTGATGGGCCTAGGCCCTATCCCAAAGGATATGATAGACTCTGATGACACCCTATGGAAGGCCTCACCATCCAGGGGGAGCAGAAAGGATATGTGATAGGTAAGGGTTTTAGTTGGGGGGGTAGTGGAGGATGGGAGGGAGAGAGAACTTGGAGTGACTTGTAAGACAAACTTCTTTCTAATTCAAATAAAAAAAAAAAAGCCAAAATTGCAACCAGGGAAAAGGCTTTCTTTAAACTGTTCAGCTAGAAGCCTCTTAGAAGATAAGAAGCTATTTGTTTTTGTTTTGTATTTTTGTTTTGTTTTGTTTTTTGAGACAGGGCTTCTCTGTGTCTTTGGAAGCTGTCCTGGAACTCGCTCTTGTAGACCAGGCTGGTCTCGAACTCACAGGGATCAGCCTGCCTCTGCCTCCCGAGGGCTGGGACAAAAGACATGTACCACTACCGCCCAGCTGATAAGAAGCTATTTGAATCTTAAGGATCCTGTATCTATGTGTTACATGTCTGTCTTGAACCATAAGGAAGTAAAGAGACAATACTTACGGGTTCCAAAGTCTTTAATAAGTAAAGAAACAATACTTACGGGTTCCAAAGTCTTTAGTAAGTCACCATATAAAAGGGGACCGTAGAAGAGGGCTCACTGATCCATCTGGGAGGCAGGACAAGGACCAGAGCCTTTTTTCTTCTGGTAGCTTCCAACACTGCCAGAAAGAGCATTCATAAACACAAAACCCACAACCATTTCTCGCCAAGTTACAGTTACATGTTTCACCAATCAAAACTCAGGGATTATGGGTTTCCCTAAGTATTCCATCAATGTCATCTGATGTTTTTCTGTGGGTGTGGGGCTGCACCTGATTCTACTGATAATTTAAATAACATCAGAGTCTCTATTTATCTGTTTACCATTAAAGATTCACGAGTCAGGTGTTGGGTGAAAACCTGATAGATCAGAGAAGGTGAGAAGCAAGCAACTGACCTTTGTTTCTTGGTCAAAGATCCAGAAAGAAAATTATCACCCCACTTATCTGAAACCTGAAAGACCTCGAATCTTGAAGTCCCTCCCTACTTCTTCCTGTGAGTCTCTTTATCCACATTCCCAGCCTCTCTGTGGCTAATTCTGGTGAAGTAGTCCCTGGCTCTGCCCCCTGATAGAAAGTTAATTCTCATAACACAGTGTCAGAGATTCACAGTGTCACCAAATGTCCCACAGCAGCAGCCAACTGACACAGAATGTTCAACCCAATTAATTTGCTCTTTTTGTTTTTAGGCACAGCCATATTATCTTAGAGAACTAAGGGCATAGCAGACTGTTTCTATTGTTTAAGGAGGAACTTGGTCAGGAATTAGATGGTTCGTAAGACCCCCTAAGTTTTCATAACCTGATCTCTGTCCCATCCTACAGGTAAAATGAAGTGTGAAGTCTAAATGGCAACACTCAGCAAAAGGGGCATTTCCCTGCTCCCTTGACATAGACCTACTATTTTCCATATCAACTTTGACCCCTCCAATCTGGATGCCCTATATTATTACCTCACACATTATACCTCAACCCACAACTCATTGTTCTATGTCCTCTTAAGGAGAAATCAGTCCCTTGGATTTCATTTCTCAGTGCACAGAACTGACTTTCCCAATCCCTGTCAAGAATAAACAGAATCTAGTCTTAGGCTAAAAACCCAAAGATCATGAATTTCAGGGCACTTTCAGGTTTAAATAAATTCAACAATCTACCCTTTTACCTTTCATTTCTATTGCTTTTGGGGGGCAGGGAGGGGTGTTGAGACAGGGTTTCTCTGTGGCTTTGGAGGCTGTCCTGGAACTAGCTCTTGTAGGCTGGTCTCAAACTCACAGAGATTCACCTACCTCTGCCTCCCAAATGCTGGGATTAAAGGCGTGTGGCACTACTGCCTGGCCTCTTATTTCTATTTCATATCATCCTTTTTTATTCCTTTTGGAAGAGTTCTTTGAATTTAACTCTTTGTATAGTCTTTTTTTTTAACTAGGAGAAAATACAATTCATGGCAAACACCTCTGCAATGATAATAAACATCCCTAACCAATATTTTGGGAATTTGCACATCATTTACTAGACTACTCCTCTTTTGGATGGGTATTGGTGAGTTTGGGGGACCCTGAGAAAATTCAGGATAATGGTTAAGTCTTGGTTGGAGTAGTTTCTGAGGCTGAATCAACTCAGCCCACCCTCATTTAAACTGTTCTGTATGCAGAACTCTGAGGAAACTTCAATAGAGACAGACACTTTGGGTTGCTGGATCACCTGGGCCATTTGTGTTCATTGGTGTCTGGTCCTCCTTGCTCTGAAAATATATAAACCTTTAAATGAATCATACATATCTGTATTGATGCAAGTATAGACTGGGTATCGTACACAAGTTAGACAAAATTATTTTTTGTTTTATGTTTTGTAGGTTATTTTAGGTTTATTTCTTTGTATCTGTAGTCAGGTTTATCAGGGGTCTTCCTGGATTAAACCTGATCACCTAGAATGAATCCATACTCTCTCAAGTCCTGTGGAAGCAAAAGTATAGCCTCGTGCCAAAAGCAACACACCTTTTAACTTCCATTTTGAAGTCAAGATGTTTTTAAAACATATAGGTTGGTTTAATCCAGCAGTTTCTCTAAGTCAATTTTTTTTTGACATGGTTTCTCTGTAGCTTTGGAGGCCGTTCTGATACTTGCTCTATAGACTAAGCTGGCCTTGAACTCACAGAGATCTGCCTGTCTCTGCCTCCTTAGTACATGAAATAAAGGAGTGTGAAAACAAATTCTGGGTAACTTTTATAACATAAATTAACCCATTTGTATTGATCTCTGTGTTGCTCCAAGACTTGTTGGTTTTGCCTCCCTTTCATGTCCTGCCTGCTTTCCATCGGCTTGGCAACTCATTTGACTCTGTCTTCCTTCTTCCCAGTATTCTTTCTGCCCCCCAAATCCTGCCTAGCCATAAGCCAACCAACTTTTTACTAACAATTAGAGCAATACATATATACAGTGCACAAATATTATTCCACAGCTTGCTGGGCTCTCAGCATCCTTTCATACAGAAAGAGTCAGACTGGCTGTTGCCAGTTTACACACCATGACCAACTCCATTAGAACCATAGGAGCTGGCCCACATTCTCCTGGTTCAGTTTTCAACTGTTACTGGGATTACAAATATTCCAAAATCCATGACCAATATAGATTTCTCCTCTCTTTCTTTCTTTTTTCCTTTCTCTTTCCTTCTTCCTTCCTTTCTTTCCTTTCCTTTATTTTTTCATTTTTTTCTTTTGGTTCTATGTCTTGGAAGGCCTGGACCTCAATAAGTTGACCAGTCTGTCCTCCAAATCACAGAGTTGTGCTTATCTATGCACCCGGAGTGCTGGGTTTAAAGGCGTGCACCCCCACTCCCATTGGGATTGCTTTTCAAACATTTGTTGTTGGTGAGAACCTAGTGCATGTCAAGTAAGCTCTCAGTGTCACAACTACATTCTAGCTTCACTTTTTAAGCAGACAAACATGTAGGTGTTGCTCAGTGTTCTCTCTCATGACTCTAAAAGGCTCCTGCCTAGCCTTCCTAGTTCAGGGAACTGTAGTTGGGAACTGTAGTTATTCACCACCAGCCCTTGCTGGCACCCAGTCAGTTCCCCAGGTTAACCAATATTGCATTCTGGATTATTTTTAACCCTGAAGGTAATCTTGGATTTTCTTATGAAAAATTTTTTAAAAATGTATTTATGTATTATGTGTACAGAGTTCTGTCTGCATGCATCCCTGCAGGTCAGAAGAAGGCAACAGATCTCAATACAGATGGTTGTACAACAACATGTGGCTGCTGGGTTTTGAAATTCAGACCTCTGGAAGACCTGCTAGTGTTCTTAACCACTGAGACATCTCTCCCAGTCCCTAATCTTAGACTCTTCTTGGTCATTTTTATTACTGGTGAGAAAAGTAGGGGTCTGAGATTGACAGAATGAGAAGACAGGGACATCTTGGCCTTGGGATTGGAGAGGGTGACCACACAGTGCTTCCGCTTACTATCTTATCCAACACTATACACATTATATTCACTTGTGAGTGTGTATCCACTACATATCATCTGCTTGTATGTTTATAAACATTATATTACTAATACTGTTTCTTTGGGAAGCCTGAGGACACAGTTTAGAGCCTGATGCTTATTACACACCATACTTCCAAGGATTCAAACCCTCATTCCTTCACCTCGACTATTGTGAAAAGTTATTCTGTGCTAATAAATTACACACCTTGATTAAAAGGATCAACTCTTGAAGGATATGAATGACCAGGCAGGAAGAGCTGGCACACACATTTTATCCCATCACTCAGGAGACTGAGGCAGGTGGATCTCTCAATTGGAGGTCAGCCTGGTCTAAAGAGTGAGATCCAACACAACCAGGGATACAAAGAGAAACCCTGACTTTAAAAAAAAAGTAAAGTGTGAATAATAAAATTGATATAAGAAAGAGAATCTGGAAAAATGAACTCTAATTTTAAAGCTAATTCCCTCCTCTGACCATCAGACTAATTATCTGTGTAGTCCTGGCTGTCTCTGAAAACACTCTGTAGAACAGGCTGGGCTCAAGCTCACAGAGATCCACCTGCTTCTGCCTAGGTGCTAGGATTAAAATTGTTACCACCATCACCCTGCTTTGTGTGATCTTTCTATTCCTGATGTAACAGAGGAACAGAAACTATGGTCATGTTGTTGATATTCAGATACCTCCAGTGACTCTAGAAAGAAAGCCCATTAAAATCATATAGACAGAAGTTTGTCTTGATAATTTACTTTCTCTATTTTATTTTGTTTCCAGACAAGATTTCTCTGTGTAGCCTTGGCTTTCCTGGAACTCATTCTATAGACCAGTCTGTCCTCGATCTCACAGAGATCTACCTGCCTCTGTATCCTGGGTGCAGAGATTAAAGGCATGTGGCACCACAGCCGAGAAAATTTCTTTTTTAATATATTCTTTGTGTCTTGATGCATCTGGATCCCACCCACCTCCCATCCCCTTGAATCTGTCCACTGTCCCTGCAACTCCATAAAATAAAACAAAATAAAATTTAAAATAAAAAGTAAAAGAAAAACTAGGAGAAAGGGACAATCTTGTCAGAGAAGCTGCAGTGTGACACAGTGTGACACAGTAAACACATTATCCAAGCATCTGTATATGCAGGCCTTCATTGAAAGAATCATTAGTTTGGTTTTAGGCCCCTGGTCTCAACTACACTAGATTTTGGGCCCTATTGGAACTCTTTCTGAATGTCCATTTGCTTCCCTGTGTTTAGGAGATTCTACAGCCCTTTGCCACCCTACCTATGCTCAGCAGATCATAGATGGGGTTGATGGAGGGTGAGCCAACACATGACCCTGATTCTTGGCCTGGACAGTTGCAGGGTTTGTCAGCCTGCCCGCTCTCACCTGTCTTTATCACGAGGGTTAGCTCTCCTGCCTTGCTCCAGCTAGTTCACCTCTTGCAGTGATGAGCAAGGAACAGGGTCAGTTCTCCTGCTTTCATACCCTAAGGGGCAGTTCTCCTACACCTACAGCTTCAGGGTCAGCTCTACTGTGTTGCCCAGGCATGGTATAGGGACTACTCTCCAGGGTGCTGCAGCTAGAGAGAGGCAGGGACATCTCTCCCACTCTTATGACCTCAGGGCTAGCTCTCCCACCTGCCTCAGACCTTGATGGTGACAGATGGGGAAATCTCTCTCCTGCCCATGCTGTCACATGACAGATATTGTAAACAGGTGTCCTATCTGCCTCTGACATCAATATCTTCCCTCCAGCACAGGATTTGATGACACTGTCTGGTCTGTGGTTGGCTTACACCCACCTGAGTGGGATGGCATTGGGAGGGCCTATGGATATCTTTCCCCCACCCCTATACTTGAGGACCCAGTCTGGCAAGTTGGTGGCCTGTACCCACCTGATTGAGATGGCATCAGGATGGGCTGCAGATGCTTCCTACCTGCCAAGGACTTGGTGACACAGGTGGCCCATGTGGGGCTTCCACCCTCCACAGCAGAATGACACCTAGTGGGACATGAATGTCTACCAACAAGCCCAGGACTTGAACATCCAGCCTGTCTTCAGTGTGGGTACCACATGAGTGAGCCAAAAGGCATGTGGCTGTTTAATGAACATCTTTCCAGAAAAACAGACCTTAATAACTAGCAAACAAGAAGGACTCTAAGAGAAAAATGCATGGACCCCGGAGAATGGGAAGGGGCTGGATCTCCTGAGCTAATTGGGGGCATGAGGATAGGGGAGAGGGAGCTGGCAAAATAAGAGGAGGAGAAGAGGAAGGGAGAGGAGGAAATGGAGGAGCAGAAAGGTTGAGTCGGGGGAATAATAGAGGAGAACAGGATGAGAGATATCACAACAGGGAGCCATTATAGGTCCTTGGAGAGATCTGGCACTAGGGAGATTTCCAGAGATCTACAAGGATGACACCAACTGACAATCTAGGCAATGGCAGAGAGGCTACCCTAAATGCCCTTCCCCTATATTGAGACTGATGACTACTATATATGCCATCCTAGAGCCCTCATCCAGTGGCCCATGGAAGCAGAGGCAGACACCTGCAGCTGTACACCAGACACCCGCATCTGTACACTGAACTGAACTCTGGAACCCAGTTGCAGACAGAGGAATGAAGATCAAAGGGGTCGGGATCAGGCTGGTGAATCCCACAGAAACAGCTGGCCTGAACAAGGGGGAGCACATGGACCCCAGACTGCTGTCTGGGAGGCCATCACAGGACTGATCCAGAACCCTGAATATGGATGTCAACAAGGAGGCCTCGGCACTCTATGGGGCCCCTGGTAGTGGATCAGTAATCTTTTTTAATTTTATTTATTTATTTATTATGTATCCAACATTCTGCTTCCATGTATATCTGCACACTAGAAGTGGGTACCAGATCTCATAACGGGTGGCTGTGAGCCACCATGTGGTTGCTGGGAATTGAACTCAGGACCTCTGGAAGAGCAGTCAGTGCTCTTAACCTCTGAGCCATCTCTCCAGCCCCGTGGATCAGTATTTCTCCCTGTTGTCAGAAGGGACTTTGAGAGCCCATCCCATGTGAAGGGATGCTCTCTTGCCTGGACACATGGGGGAGGGCCTAGGCCCAGCCCAGGATGATGTTATGGAATTTTGGGAGCCCCCATGGAGGGCTCTACCCTCCATGGAGTGCAGAGGGGGGATGGGGAGGGAAGAGGGGGCTGGTGGGGGCTTGGGGGGGAAGGGAAGGAGAGGGAAAAGGGATTGACATGTGAGGCAAGCTTGTTCCTAATTTGAACTAATAAAAAATAATAATAAATCAACCAACCAACCAAACAAACAAACAAACAAAAAGGCCTTAAGGACCCAGACTGGCCTATGGGCAGCTAGCACTAACCAGAGTCAAATGGCATTGAGTGGATCCAAGGATGTTTCCCAACCAACTGAGGCCATCAGGTTCCAGCCTGGCCTGTGGGTCATCAGTGCATGCCTGAACCAAATGGCGCCAGGCAGGGCCATGGATGTCATCCTTCCTGCCTAGGGCTTTACTACCAAGGTTTGTCTGTGGATAGCTGAGGATCCTCACTACAAATACAAATAAACCTAAAGAAACAACCTACAAAATGAATAATTTTTTATCTGCTCAAATATAAACCAAAAAAATCATCTTTGGCTAACTTGTGTACAATACACAGTTCATACTTGTACTAATACAGATATGTATGTATCCTTTAAAAGTTTATATGTCTTCACAATGAGGGGGAGCAGACATCAATGAACACAAATGGCCCAAGGGATCCAGCAACTCTAAATGCCTCTGCTGCAGTTTCCTCAGAGTTCTGCATCTAGAAGCTTCAAGGCTCCATATCTTGAAGAACAATGGCAGCACATGGAGACTCAGAAAGCCAAGTGAGCCTCAGGCATGAAGAACCTGGCTGCAGTGTTTCCTTTCTGTGGATGAATTGACCTGAAAAGGATTTTCATTGCATGGATACTGTATGTATTCGATTTGCTGTGACTAAGGTGTGTTGTGGGACTCCACCTTCACTGCTAAAATATGAAACATTTTAGAAGAACAAGAAGATTCCTCATAGTCACTGTATGCTCTTAACCTGTGACAGACAACCCTTGTGAGCATGGATGGAACCTTAAGTTCTGTGAACCTCCACACTTTTCTAGAATGTGTTAGTAATCAGGGTCTTGTGTTGAAATGCCATTCTTCTCATAACCACATTACCCTCCAGGGATGGTTCTGTCCAAAGTTTGATAATCAAGTGTCCTTCACAGTTAGTACAGTGTAAGAAGTTAGCAGGCCTCATGATGACATGTGAGAAAAGGGAGATTTGGTTTATTAATAAAGACCAATGAAAATACAGAGTAATACAAATTATCTTAATGCTACCTGATACAATGAAATAGCTGACTTGGCTACTCTCTTAGTAAATAAGGATAGAACTTAAAACCAAATAGTTAACAAGCAGGTCTCAGGTCAGTCAGGTTTCTAGGCAAGGACTTTAGTTTCACTCATCTTCAAGAGGTACCCAGCAGCTCCTATCTGAGTATCTTGGGTTGTAATCTGTGTTTCTCCAAAAACTTCTCAAAGGAGATCAGGTCTACATTGCTGCATCCAGTTTAACAATTATGTACAATCAATCCACTGAGGAGCTGTGTCATGGGAAGTAAATAGGGGACAGCAATGGCATGAATGACTTCAGTTCATTTTGATGCTGGCACGCCTTGGCCAATAATGTCCTTAATCATACTAAATGCGGGTCAGAGGACACCTTGACTATGAACCTAAAACTGAGATTAATGACTGAGGACACAAGGGAAGAACATCCAGGTTCCTAGCCTGACCATGTTTTAAACTGTCACAGACTGGCAAGTCAGTGGTAATCCTGTTTGACAGAGGCACAGTTAGAAATGCAAAATAGCCTTTCTGATTCCAGAAAACAACTATACTGTGCTCCGTTTATACTTCAAGTCATGTTAGTCCCTATGTTGTGCATACCCTGAACACTCTGGTTTCCAATGCATCACACAATGTCTGAAGCCATGTGTTCTGGGACTCCATAATGAAAGTCCAACCCCTAGACTTTCAATTCTCAGTATCCATACACAATCCTTTCCTATTTATTGCCAACACTGGCAAAGTCTGATCTCTGTGTTATAAACACAGCGCCTACGGCATTCAAGGCAAATGCCTATACCAAAGACTATTGTCTTAGGCTGCCTTTTGGCAAAGACTATATTCCGGAGCTCAATACAGAGTTGGGAAAATTCCTCCACATGAACAGAACCCAGTGGGTCATAGCACTCTAGAGGGGCGGGGTAGAACTCTGCAGTCAAGTTGCTTAGATTGGCCATGCTTTGCACAAGCTTCTTCAGTATGGCAGTAGAGATGTCGTTGTCATAAAAATTCGCAGTAGTGATCTGTGAGCACTGGCTCAGGGCAGGCAAGAGGGCACTGAGCTCAGAGTCCCCCATCCTGCAGTTCGCTAACTCCAGGGTCTGCAAAGAGTCTGCTGTATTTTCAAGGAGAACTCGGAGATGTGTGACACCAGACTTGGAGAACACTACATTACTAAGGTTCAGGTGTTTAAGTTGACAGAGCCTCTGACACTGTGACAAATTTATCAAGTCTGAGTGGGTGAGATAGCAGAGATTGATGGACAAGGATTCCAAGGGGGACTTCAGACAACTATGAAAAGAAAAGGAAATTAGTTCATGGTGTTAGAGAGCACTGAAAAGTTTGACACTGAGAAAGAAGAAACCATATATGCAAAACAGTCTAGCCTTATGCTGAAGGTCACCACTTGGGATACAACCTGTTGGTGCCTGCTCATGTAATCATTTTCTGAGGCATACAAATAAGCTGGGATGGTCTTGGACCACACATCGGCAGCTCCCCATCCTTATGCTGTCAAACAGACCTAGAGTTTGTCACAGCAGGCCAGGAGCTCATACCCAGAAAGGACCATCACAAAAAGGTTCTGGCAGCATCTTGGCATGTGTCCTGAATACCTCAGCACTGTCCCTCCTACAAGTCACAGCCTCTATCCCCAGTTTCAGTGCTTCAACCTTAAAACTGATAGTCCCTCACCCCAGAACCAACCATTTTCCATCTACTATGTACCAACCTATGCTCATATTATCCTTCTCTCCATGGGGACTTATAGGCTGATAAAGGCTCAACCAGAAGAACAAGCTGGCCCCTGTTCACAGATCTGAGTACAGAGTTACTTAGGTTCCTGTACAGATGTGGATTCTCCCCAGCTCAGGGTCTGCTACTCTGTCCTTTTTCATTCCCATGAGCATATCCAGGACCTCAAGAAGGAATATCCACAGCACGCTCACCATTGTCTGACACTCCCCACCACCCCAATGGACCTGCTTTCAAGACAGCTCTCTAAACATCTCCTACCTCAGCGCTGACTACTAAATAAATGGTCATTAAAACAACTGACCTTGGTTATGAAGGATACAAGCCCACCCTTAGAGACTGTAATGAGTCCATCACTATTATATCCACAGCGGCTGGGACGCCCCATGGGCCCACTTGTGCTTGAAGTAAAGGGAAAAGGTGTGCAGTCACAGTAGAAGCAGCTTTTCATCACTCCTTACCTCAACAGCTGCTGCAGGGGGAGATGGGAAAAGTAGATGCCTTCCATGGAAAGATGATTGAGAGAGTTGTGTTTGGAGAACTCAGAAAGAAACTGCAGAGCACACATCTCCTCTATGTCTGCCAAGGTATTTACAACCATATCTGTCTGCAAGAAGGTGTGAGTGAGACAGAATTTGTGAAGTTTTGTCATATGGCCAAAGTGAGGTGCAATGTGACCCAGGAAGATCAGAACTTGGCTTGTGAATAGCTCCAATTCCTCGATGTCATCTGGCAGGAAAATGTCCAAGACCTCGTTGATAATCTCCACAGGGAAAGCAAAAATAATCATCTTCACACAGCAAAGCTGCACAGAGTCTTTCCTCTGCTGGGCCCACTGCAACAAGCATGTTTGGTGTTCTTTCAGGTGGAACCTGAGGCTGAGGTCAGTGACCACCTTCACATCCCTCCTCAGTTTACTGCTTACTTGCTCCTGACTTTCAGTCTCTGTTGAGCAGTACAAATTCTTTCTGCTAGGCCATACATCCCAGAAATCCTGGGTCATATTCCTCAGGTCAAGTACTCGAAGCTTCCACCTTCTGTGGAGAAAAAAGTTGCAATTTCTTGATGTAAACCAGAAAACAACTCAGAGACAGCCTTTGTCCTACTTCTCTATGTCAGTTCAAACATAGCCCCTCTCACCTGCCAGGCAAGGGCACTCTTTGCGTGAACTTCATCTGGAGACCTTTCTTGTCTCCCTCTATTCAATTACTCTAGACTTGTGTCTCTTTCACACCAAGTGTCTGTAGGAGAGCCAGGGAAAGCTCATTCCACTGTGGCTTCATTTACTCTGAGCTCTCCTCCACTCCTAACTGTCATTTTATGAGCTCTCCACATGAATACAAGTGCTACAGACCTCCAAGTGGATGATACCAGAAGTTTCTGTCCACTTTGACCCCATTCTCCCTGACCTCACATGTATCTTACCTATAGCCCAGCAACTCCCCTTCTAGTCTACCTGGGTCTTGCTTACCTGGGACGAACCTTCTGTGCCTGCAGAATATCTACACCACCCAGAACAGCTTGCAACAACTCCACATTGGGTGTCTCCATCAGAGCCCCCACGGGGAGGTAGGAAAAGGGCCAGGCTGCCACCATTGCCTTCAGTAGCTGCATGTGTCTACCAGTGAAGGCCTCCTTGAACACTGGTGGGAAGAGATGAGGGGGCAGGTACTCCAGAGTAGAAATGGTTGAGGCCTCATTCAACAGAAGGCTCTGCACTGCCAGATGTTGGAGTGAAGGTGGGTTGTAGATGCTCATCCTGATAGATCTTCAGTCAGAAGGAACCTGGTGAAGCATTTAGGAGGTATTATTTTCAACTTATGTTTTGGGAATTCGCACTTCTCACACATTGCAGGAACCAGAGGGTCAGAGTCCTTGTACTGGCAATAATAGAGACCTCAGTGTCTTATTATATAAGATCTGGTGGTATCAAAGCAAAACTACCCTCACTCTCAGCATGTAGACTCTCACTAAAGCCCCCACACAGGCACTAATTAATCTTATCCCACCAGGTACCTACCCCTGCTCTTCTATTTGGAAGTATTCAGGAGCATACAGACTGACCAGACCCTACAAGAAAAGACACTGACCATCTTTCCAAGTACTCATAAAATACAGTGTTCATGTCACACACCCAATCCACCAATAAGTTGTGCCTTCACCAAACTGATCCCTCCAGTGAAGGAGTGAGGAAAATTAGTGAAATGCCTATGAGTACATGCTCCTTCTAAAATGAGAATCATAGATGAGAAGCCAAGAGAACAGAGGCTACAAAGACAAAGATTTTCCTGTGATGCATTGGGATCTACAGGAATAAAAGTGATAAGAAAAGGAAATTTACAAACATTTGGTAGTTTGGTTTACACTTTTAAAAGGTATTAAATTACAAGAGGATACTAACTCTAATTCCATCACGAGTCTAGAATCCTGGATAAAGTCGAGGGATCTAGAGTTCAAGACCAGTCTTACAGCAGGGTTTTGCTAGCACAAACCTTTAATCCCAGCTCTTGGGAGGGAGGGGCAGGAGGATCTCTGAGTTTGAAACCAGCCTGGTCTACAAGAGCTAGTTTCAGGGCAGCCTCTAAAGCCACAGAGAAACCCTGTCTTGAAAAACAAAAGCAAGAGAGAGAGAGAGAGAGAGAGAGAGAGAGAGAAAGACCAGCCTTGCCTATTTTACCCCTTTCTCCAAGAGCTCAAATGATCCAAAGAACATTAAACGTACATTTCTATGAATGATCATTGCTCATTAAAGCCAAACTACACCAGATGTGAAAATACTAAATTGTGTCCTTAGCATTTAAAGCCGGGCGTTGGTGGTATTCGCCTTCCATCCCAGCACTCAGGAGGCAGAGGCAGGAGAATCTCTGTGAGTTCAAGGCCAGCCTCATCTCCAGAGCAAGTGCCAGGATAGGCTCCAAAGCTACACAGAGAAACCCTGTCTCAAAAAAAAGAAAGAAAGAAAGAAAGAAAAAAGAAAAAAATGTAAAGCCATCATCTGGAAATTTAGTTTAGTTGGTGAAAAGGCTACACCAACTTGCCCTAAGCTTCCCAATGGAGGTGAGTGACTTACCTGATATGGACAGGGGTTATAGAGCTTCTGTTGCCAGCAGGGCCAACCAAAGACTCCAGGCTCCAGGACTCCTCAGCACAGTCAATCAGTGACTCCAGCTCCAGGACTCTGAGATTCTACCAGGTCTCCTCTAACCTATTTATACACCTTGCAACTGACTCCTCCCCATGAAGCCCCACCCCTCTCCAAAAAAATCTCCTAACAGGCTCAATATGCCTCCACCCATTTTATCCTGATAAGGATTTTTTTTTTCTACAGCAGATTGGTTGAATCTATGAAAACAAAAATACTACATTCAAAGTCAATATTTCATCTGTGGATAGATTGACTGATTTTTATATGCATTTTCATGCACATGTTTATATATGTGAATATTTAGTGTGTGTGGTTTTAGTGTCTATGTGTGTGTTTTATTGTGTCTGGGTATTTGAATGTGTAGTGAGGTTTAGGGTAGCCAAAGGCTACAAAATTATGTTTTGTCTCAAAATGACAAATTAAAAACCAAACACAAAACAAAAACACACCACATGAATTTGCTGCAGATGAGGAAGGGCTGAGGTGGTGTCCGGAACCTTGAGTCCTCCCAAGCAATAAGCTTATTTGGGATGATGACTTGACCAACAGGTTAGAATCATCAAGGGTAAGATGGACCCTTTAACTCAAAGTGAAAATCAATAGCAAAGCATGATGAGGTGGAAATCAAACAAAGAACAAACTTTATTAATACACAAGTATCTCCTGCAAGGGGTGCATACTCTTCATCTTAGCATTTCAGAAGCTGAGGCCGGAGGATTTCTGTGAGTTTCAGGCCAACCTGGCCCATAAATTGTCAAAACAACAACCTGGAAGTCCAAATGGAAAGCAGAGGTGCTTTTCTTGAAGAAAACAGTAGAAACCAAGTGCCTCAGATGGTCTTTTAGAACAAATATCTCACCTAGCAATCCAAAGATTGCTCCACAGGTACTTGTTCCTAGTGTGAAGACGTGAGTTTGATGTCTGGAACCCAGAACAGACTCCTCCCGAAGGTTTCCTCTGAACTCCACATGTGCACCATGGCAAATGCCCCTACACCAATAATTGCAAAAAAAAATTGTGTGGTGATATATTATTGATGATTTAATAAAGACTGCCCAAAGAATCAAAATTCAAAGCCAGCCATAAAAGTAAGACGTAGAAGCTGGGTAGAGTTGACACACACCTTTAATCCCTGGACTCAGGAGACGAAGGCAGATAGATCTCTGTGAGTCTAAGGCCACTCAGGCCTACACAAGCTTGTATCAGTCTAAAAGAGACAAAGCTCACACAAAGGTGATCTCAGCAGTTTGGATCATGTTCTTTTAATGCCAGCACTAAGGAGACAACAAAAGCAAACAGTCTCGGGTGTAAATTTAGTCTCAAGTCACAGTGATGAGAGGCAGCAGGCTGAGGCTTGGAAGAGAGATCCTGGAGACAGGATCAGCCTTCAGCCTCAGGTAGAATAAGAGCTTGTGGCTTGGCTGCTGTGCTTCTCTGGTCTTCAGTTTGAAGCTTGAACCCCAAAAATCTGTCTCTGGATCTCTTATTAATTCTTGTTACATTTTTGAATTTCCTTTCCCAACAGCAGGGAACCACTGGGCTTGGACTGGTCTCTATGACATCTGCTGGGCACATGTGCATGACTATCACCTCTGAAGTAAATGGGAGAGAGCTGTAGTATCAGGAGTATTAAGTCACCTTTGCCCATGAGCAGCTTCTAACCCAGTGTGAAAAGCACCAGGTCCTATAGCGATGAAAGGAAGGAAGGAACAGAGGGAAGGAAGGAGCAATTGTTACATCAAGACTCCTTCAGACAAAAATCGGGAAAAATGATTCAATTAGAAAACAAATGAAGCTGAGAAAGTTGGTGCACACCTTCAATCCCAGCCTTTAATCTCAGCACTTGAGAGCCAGAAGCAGGCAATTCTCTGAGTTCAAGGCCAGCCTCAGCTACATAGTGAGTTCCAGGAGAGCCAAAGCTACATAATAACGCCCTGACTCAAAATATCAAAAAAAGGAAAATGACAGACAAAGGGAAAGAAAGAAAGGAAGGAAGGAAGGAAGGAAGGAAGGAAGGAAGGAAGGAAGGAAGGAAAGAAAGAAAGAAAGAAAGAAAGAAAGAAAGAAAGAAAGCCGGGCGTTGGTGGTGCACGCCTTTAATCCCAGCACTTGGGAGGCAGAGGCAGGCGGATCTCTGTGAGTTCGAGCCCAGCCTGGTCTCCAGAGCGAGTGCCAGGATAGGTTTCAAAGCTACACAGAGAAACCCTGTCTCAAAAAAAATAGAAAGAAAAAAAGAAGGAAAGAAAGAAAGAAAGAAAGAAAGAAAGAAAGAAAGAAAGAAAGAAAGAGGGAAGGAGGGAGGGAGGGAGGAAGGAAGGAAATAAGGCAAGAAGGAAGGAAGGATAGACAGAGAGAGAGAGAGAGAGAGAGGAGAGAGAGAGAGAGAGAGAGAGAATAAAAAGTAAAGGATCAAATAAAATTCAGAGTCTGGGATGTGTTCTCTTTCACACAAAGTCTTGGATATCAATGTCACCTCACCATGCTTACCTTGTGACTTTACATGCTGAGTCATCTTGTTGGCCCATCCAGTTTTTTTAAAGAACCATTTAAGCAGTTTATGAATTAGGTACTGACATCATTTCCACTCCATATTCTCCCTCCTCCAAATTCTCTCTTATCCCCCCTTTCCTATGCAATTTCATCACCCCTTCTTTAATAATTGCTCTCTCTCTCTCTCTCTCTCTCTCTCTCTCTCTCCACCCTCTCTCTCTCTCACACACACACACAAACACACACCTATAAATACATCCTGCCAAGCTCCTTCAGCGTTGCTCGTATACAGGAGTTTAGGGAAGATCACCAGGTGGATAAGGATAGCAATCAGGGAGCTGGTCCCAGATAACTGATTCTCCTCCCTCTTTTGGCAACTCTTTAATCCCTGTATTTCTTCCTCTTGGCTGAGACCTTCTGAGATTTTCCCATCCAGGTTGTGTTGGTTGCTGGTCTTGCCACCATACAGGTCTTGTTCAGGTGGCCAAGTTGTTAATGGTTGTGTGCAGCTCTCTGTCATTTAGAGAAGACTACCTCACATTAGACATCACAGTCCTCTGGCTCTTAGAGTCTTTCTGCTCTCTCTTCCTGCATGTTCCCTGAACCTTAGGTGTAGGTCAGTTTTCTAGATGTATTAACTGGGGATGGGAACCTCACTGTTATTCCCTCTTTCCTTTTTCATCATTATGGATTTCTATGATGGACTCCATCTACTTCAAACAAACAAAAATGTTTTTTGTTGTGGACTTGTTAAGACCTACATTCATCTATGGATACAAGGATGAGTTCTTAGAGAACAGGTGGTCTTATACCGGTATAGAAGTAGGACAGTAATGGGTTCTCCTAGGGTCCATAACCTCACCAGCCACAGGGAGTTGCCTAACTTTCTAGTACCAGATATAAATTCCACCCCATTGAGAAGACCAGAAGTCCAATTAGGTAGCTGTCAGTCACCTCTAAAACATGTCATTATTGCACCCTTGGCTCTATCTTGACATATCTTGTCTTGGATAGTGGTTCATAGGCTTCACAGCCTTGTAGGACTTTTAATTGCATTTTCCCCCAGCAGCGTGAATACCACCTTTGTACATAGGACTTGCAGATAAGTTCCAGCTTCATTCCTAACAGTCCTTTGTCCAAAGTATGTGGTGCCTACAGCAGTTAGTCTTGCTCCCACGTTCTGCGACACAACTGAGGGCAATGGCAATGGCTCCTGTGGTATGGACTGCTGTTAACATTACATGCATTATATGAATATAGGCAAACATTCATACTCAAAAAATAAAAAGAAATGAATCTCCAGGCTTAGGGGGCACATGCCTTTAATCCCAGCTCTTAGGAGGCAGAGGCAGGCAGATCTCTGTAAGTTCCAGGCCAGCCTGGTCTCCAGAGCGAGTGCAAGGATAGGCTCCAAAGCTACACAGAGAAAACCTGTCTCAGAAGAAAGAAAGAAAGAAAAAAGAAAGAGAGAGAGAGAGAGAGAGAGAGAAAGAAAGAAAGGAAAGAAAGAAAGAAAGAAAGAAAGAAAGAAAGAAAGAAAGAAAGAAAGAAAGAAAGAAAGAAGAAAGAAATGAGTATTTATAAACACCTGGAAATAAGGATGGTTTAACTTCTTTTTCTATATGGTTCCCTTTATTTTCTTCTCTTGTCATAATGCTCCAGCTAGTCCGTCAAGCACAATATTGAAAAGGCATGGTGATACTGGACATTCTTGTCGACTTCCTGACTTCATTGGAATTGCTTGCAGTTTTTCTCCAGTTAGCATGACATTGGTTGGGTGTTTCTCATATAGAGCTTTTATTGTGTTGAAGTCTGTTCGCTATCCCCCTAACTTTCTGGACTTTTATCAAGGCATGTTGGATTTTTAAAAGGCTATTTCTGCATTTAATTCAAGGTGACTAGAGAGATGGCTCAGTGGGCAAGAGCCCTGGCTGTTATTCCAGAGGACCCAGGTTCAATTCCCAGAACCTACATGGAGCTTCTGACACACACAGATGTACATGCAAACACCAATGCACATAAAATGAAAGTAAATAAATATTTTTTTAAAAAAGAAACTAAATAAAAACAATCTAATGCATGCCTGTAATGATCCTCAGAAATCTAGAAGCTGAGGCAGGAGGACAGGAAGCTGAGGGCATCTTGGGATATGTGTGTGTGTGTGTGTGTGTGTGTGTGTGTGTGTGTGTGTGTGTGTGTGCATGTGTAAGTGTATAATAAGATATTGTCTTAAAACAAAACAAACACAATAACAAAATCAACATCAACAACAATACTAAAAGGAAAACAGTTTAGCCAAGTAGTGGTGGCACCTGCCTTCAATCTTAAAGCAGAGGCAGGTGGATCTCTATGAGTTCAGGGCAAAATGATCTACAGAGCTAGTACCAGGACAGGCTCCAAAGCTACACAACAACCCTGTCTCAAAAAAACAAAAACAGGCCGGGCGTTGGTAGTGCACTCAGGAGGCAGAGGCAGGCGGATCTCTGTGAGTTCGAGGCCAGCCTGGTCTCCAGAGCAAGTGCCAGGATAGGCTCCAAAGCTACACAGAGAAACCCTGTCTTGAAAACAAAACAAAACAAAACAAAACAAAACAAAAAACCAAAACAAAGCCGGGCGTTGGTGGCAAATGCCTTTAATCCCAGCACTCGGGAGGCAGAGACAGGCAGATGTCTGTGAGTTCAAGGCCAGCCTGGTCTCCAGAGCGAATGCCAGGATAGGCTCCAAAACTACACAGAAAAACCCTGTCTCAGGAAAAAAAACAAAAAAACAAAAAAAAAAACAAACAAAAAACCACCAATCAAAGAAAAAGGTATAATTCAGTGATAGTCTATTTATTTATTTATTTTACATTTAGTGACATGTGTATAGTGAGGCATTTCTTCATTTCAGAGATAAGTGTTCATGTATATAAGTAGATAATCTTTTTATGTATGCCTGTATTATGCTTGCAAATATTGCAGTGAATGGACGTGGATCTATGTTCATCAAGGATATTCATTTATTTGTTGTTGTTGTTTTCCTCTTTACCTGGTATGCTATTGCAGGCTCTGTAGATGGAGTTTGGTGGCACTTCATCTGTTTTTGTTTTTCTTTGATACTGTAAGAAGGATAGATTATAGTTCTCATTTGAATGTCTGCTAGGATTCTGTTTGAATCCCATCAGGGCCTGGGTGTTCTTTAGCCAGAGGGATTTTTTTTTAATTTCCATATCAATTTCTTCATTTGTTATGAGTCTATTTAGGTAGTTGACTTTTCTTTTTCCCCTTAGGATTTTTGAGACAGGATTTCTCTGTGTGGCCCTGGCTTTCCTGGAACTCACTCTGTAGACCAGGCCTGCCTCTGCTTCCCAGATGCATGAGCCACCACAGCCCAGCTTGGGTTGGAGACTTCTAATTGGTTTAATTTTGGTGGTGGTTGAATCTCAAAGTTCTTCTATTTCTGTTATTTTTTTTATGCTTCATTGTGGTGATATATTCTTTAAGCCTTATTAAAGCTTTCCTGAGGATTCAGAAAGTAAAGCAAGCCTCAAGCTGTAGAGTTCAGACAGTGGTGATACACACCTTTAATCCCAGCAGCCATGGAGCTAGACAGAGGTGGTATACACCTTTAATCCCAGGATTCAGGATTAGGAGGTAGACAGATCTGTTAGTTCAAGGACACACTGACTACTACTAAAAGAAACAGCTCACCCAAAGGTGAACTTAGCACTTGGGATCACAGGCCTTTAATCCCAGCATTAGGAAGGTGGAGACAGGAGGATATGGCTGGGCAGAGGAAGGAATGTGAGGAGGAGCACACAGGAATTCAGGGATTTTCACTTGTGAGTGTTTGTGGACACAGGATTGCCATTTCAGCTGGGTAGGGATAATATAGGTACTGCATTAGCTGCTTTGCTTCTCTGATCTTCAGCTTGAAGCTTGAACCCCAATATCTGTCTCTAAGTCTTTTCTTTTTTGAGCTACAAACTGGCACCCAGCAAAGGTATGAATTCATTTAAAAAAAAAAAGCCAATTTTTTGAAACCAATGGGCCTTGCTCAAGCTGAGCTGCAGGTAGGACTCCCACCTGAGTCCTTGCCTGCACAGGTAGGTTTTCTTTTGGTTTTGTTTTTCCCCAAGTCTTTGAGAGTCAGTTGAATTTTTGGGTTGTAGCTTTTCTAAATAGTCTTCAGCTACCACCCAAACTCAGGAGGTTTTCCAGTGTTTCCCAGAGCCCCTCTCCTAAGGGCTGACACTCTCAGCTCAAGCCCACAAGGTAGATCTCTGATTCAAATGTGCTATACCTCACAGTTCACTGACATTGTCAGAAGAATTGGTAAATTAATTGGAAATTCTTTTTTTTTTATCTAAACCTCACATTTAATGAAATAGGTTCTAAACAATATAAGAAATAAGCAAATTGATATAACAGACACTAGTTACAAGAATATACTGTTTGGAAAACAATTTTCTTGGGAAACTGCTTTACTTTCATTACTTACTGAAAAGTAATTCATTAGCCTTGTGGTACGGGGCTTTCATTTCATAAACTGCACTGGGTGTAAAGATGAACACATTAGGTTCAATAGTGCAGACTAATGTTATGTCCCAACCCTGAAGCAGTCACAGTGCCCTGCCTGTACCAAGGACTGTGATTCACAGGTCGAGATTTTAATTAAAATTTCCAGAGAAAAAAACAATGCTTGTAAGTTTACTTACAAATCTGTCTTAAGAAGCTGCCTCTTGTCTGTCATTTGTGGCACACGCCTTCAAACCCAGCACGTGGTTGGCAAAAGCAGGCGGATCTCTGTGAGTTCCAGGCCAGCCTGGTCTCCAGAGTGACTGCCAAGAAAGGCTCCAAAGCTACACAGAGAAACCCTGTCTCGAAAAACCAAAAGAAAGAAAGAAAGAAAGAAAGAAAGAAAGAAAGAAAGAAAGAAAGAAGCTCCCTCTAAATGACAGGATTTTAAACTGTGAGTCTGACCCCATGTGAAAAAGACAGCAATTTACACTCAATGTGTTAAATATTAACAGTATTACACTTTCTTATTTAAATTATTCTAGAAGCAGGGGAGTACAAGTCCTGTTAAACGTTCCCTTTCTGCTTCTGCTTGGGCTGAGACCTGAAAAGGAACCTGAGCTGTAGGTTGCTGGGAAATCTTCCCATGGTTTTCTGTGAACACCTCAAGGATTGAGGGGAATCAGAACTGGTCCACCTATCTGCTGGCAACATCTCAGATATTGCTATAAACCTGTGATGGAGGATTTCCTAGGATGAGGTTGCAGATGGCAGTCCTCACCATCTTGATGTTTTGGAAAGAGCTCAGAATGTGAACTTTCATTCTGCCAAAACAATCCGTGTCCGTGTCACATTGTCTATGGTAAATTTGGTTTTTTCTCCTTTGCCAGCAATTCTTCCTATTGCCCTTGACAGGTGATCTCCTTTTAGGGGCTTAATGTCAGTTATTTCAAAAGACTCTAGGAAGAGGTCATCCAGTCTGATAAGGGCAAGGGCATTCTCCACCTGAAACCCGAGAACAAAGGCTTGCACAAAATCGGCTGCTTTTGTCAGGGAACTGACATCCTTGGTGTCTTTGCAAATCCTGATTTCCACATTCCTTGACTTCAGGTTAAAGCATATCTGAAGTCTCAAATGTTCGACCATCGGAGTAAATATCTTCATCCAGTTTTATTTTAATGGCATGTGTCTGTGTGCGGGGATGGGGATTTTTCTCCTCTCTTCTTTCACAGGGAGGAGCCACTGGCCTGAGAGTGGAGCAGCAGGCAGCAGGAAGACTGGCCTCTTTGCCTGCATGCCTCCTCCTTGTCCATGGGGCTGGTGTCTCCATCCTGTCCTGCCGCCTATGGCTGCTTGGCCTGTAGCTTCTTCGCCCTCCGCCCCACTCTGTGCGTGACGGGGGTCGGGTGGGGGGGTAGGGTAGGGGCGGGGGGGGGGTAAAGCTATCCTCCCCTCTGCCCTGGGTGTTTTGCCTTTCCATCTCAGCCAGCTTCGAACCGGGTGAGTGCCTAATTGGAAATTCTTAAAGGAAGAGATGAGTTTAAGAGTTCTTTTTTTCCCACACTAAAAAATGAAAAACACTATTAAAGTGGAGAGAATTCTGTCTTGGTATGATGACATAATGGATGATTTAAAAGTGGAACAATTAAATGAAGGAATAAGCAACTTAATCAGGATTGACATACCATTTTTATCATTTTGACAATCTTTGTTGTCCTATAATTCTTTGTTTTTCTCTAAAAATTCGGTAGATGTAAGTGCTAAGATGCAGGTAGTAGAAAAACTATTTAGGAAGCTCTTCTTCCACTGTTCAAGTGAAGAGTAAAAAAAATTACTAGCTGTCTATAAGAACATGGGCTCATCACCTTGGGGCTCCCGTCCCCTGCAGGTGGCCTCTCCCGGAACTCTCATGAGAAAAAACAGCTCCTGGAATAACCACAGGACGTCCCAACGACCTCTGTGGAAAGTTCAAATGCCCCAGGTGTGTCCACATAGTTTAACTGATGAGTAAATGTGTAACTTTGGGCTTCCCCTATTTCCTCCCTAGTCCTCCCCCTCCTTTATGGTTTTTGCCCTTATAAGCTTGTCACAAGTTTGGGTCGGGGTCGAACTCCTCCACCCCTGCGTGGTGTATGAGTCTCGACCCCAGCATGCTGGCTTGAGATCTCATTCAATTCCTTTTTCAATAAACTTCCTCATGTGATTGCAGCAAGTCCGGTCTCAGTGCCTCACTGGGTGTGCGCTATTCCTGAGATTTGAGTGAGGGTCTCCCTTCGGGGATCTTTCACAAGCAACCCTTTATTGGTGGACAAACTACCATCCTGAAGTGGATGCTGCCAGCCAGGCCCTTGCCTTCCCTCACTCTGGGGTCTCTGATGATGACTACCACCCATCTGGAGACTGAGCTCCATCACTCCAGCATCTCTCAGTGAACACATGCAGCAGTTGTTCAGGTAAGGAAGCATGGAGAACTGATTCTGCTCCCAGGAAGAACCTTTCTCTTTAACATTGGAGATTAGTGGACCCTGAAATCAGGCAGGCAATATGGGATCTACAATGAAGGACTCATTAGAATATCTAAGCCTGGCTTGTTCCCTGTTGACTAAATCAAGGGCTCAGATGACCACTCCTGAAGCTGAGGAATGAATGACAGAGCTGCTATGCTAGAAGGCCAGATTTGTGTGTCAGATCTAGTAAGGGTATGTTTCAGGCTCTTTCTTCATAGCGCTCCTGTCAAATCTAATATGGAGTGCAGGGGACTCCCACACAGTGGGGGACTCCCTTCTAAACCCCAGCTTAGGTACAACCCACACCCAAACACCTGAGAGATCCTTTATTAACTGGGGAAGGAAAGTGAAAGTGGCTGCTTTCTGACTCCAGCAAGAAAAACAGCAGCAATTGACCTTGCACGTGTCAATCTTAAGAAGAGAAAAACTGAAAGTCTGTGTTAGAATGGACTATGCTATCATGGTGGTACAGGAGAAAAGGGAGAAGGGAAAGGGACAAGGGACAGGGGGAGGGATATTTGTCTCAGAGGAACAAAGGATTGCCTCTGGATAGGGAGGAGACAGATGTGGCACATAGGTAAATGGCGGTATATAAATGCAAAGGGGGGGGAGAACCCCATGTTAGGATGAGATGTTTAATTTTAATTGGGCATGTTAATTAGCTGAACCAAAGGGGGCTACTGAGTGCTGGACTTTGGTAGTCAGCCTCAGGAGAAGGAAGGTGCCAAATAAGGGAGTAACCCATCACCATATGTCAAATAACTAGCCCTTGGTTTCTCCTAGGTTTCTGAAGACCCCCTTGGTTGCCTGTCCATCACTCTCTGCTGGTTCCCAGTCAGATTTGGAGTCCCTCTCCCAATGTTGAAGCCTCTGTCAACTCAAATATCTGACCTTGAAGGAGGCCTTAAAACTGATGAGTCCCATGACTCTTCAGATTTCTTCTAGAGCATAAAGTAGACACACTACAGATCCGAGAATTAGAACATCGTAGGATGGGTGAGTCTCACTTTCATTTCCTTCTGCCTGCCCTGAGCCAATATTCCCAGCCTACCATAGTCAGTTTGTGTGACAATGACATCTCCATGGTAGTCCTGAAAGACCTTGTGCACCACACTTCCAACCTGAGCCACATGACTCTGGAAGTGTGTCTTCCCCTCTGGAGTGCTATGACGACATGGGTTATATCCTAGAACAGAAATTTGCCCGACTTCTTTCTTAGCCTATGAATACACTGAAGACCATTAATTAGGCACCCCAGGTTGGTCTCCTTTGTTAAGGCTTTGTGCCAGCTATATTTTAAACTCTGTTGCTATGACCTGAGGCTCAGATGTTTGTCATTGTGGGCAATAAATAGGGGAAGATTGCTTCTGGGTACTGAGAAATGAAAGCCTAGGGGCAAATCTCTCATCAAGGGATCCAAAGCACATAGCTTCACATAATACTCAATGCCACAGGAGGAGAGACTGCTCAGGGGTCAAGAGCTTGTACTGCTCTTGCAAAGGACCAGAGTTTAACTCCCACTACTTTGGTCGGTCGCTTCACAAACTCCAGCTCCTGGGGATGTTGCTCTCTTGTGAACTCTGAGAAAATTGCAGTCATACCTGGACATGCCTCACATAGCACACACATTTTTTATTTATTTATTTTTATTTTAGAGATACTCATTTTAAAATATCCATGCCCCCATTCCCTCGCCCTCCCATCCCTCCCATTCTCCGGTGTTCCCTACCAACCTCCTAACCTATCCTCCACTTCCTCCCCAGGGATATTGAGGTCCTCCATTGGGGGACTTCAAAGTCCCTCATAACATATGGGGTAGGGCTTAGGCCCTCCTTGCTGTATCTGGGCTGCAATAGTATACCTCCACAATGGGCTCCCAAAGGCCATTTGTGCTCTAGGGATAAACAGTGGCTCCACTGTTAGAGGTCACACAGACTGTCTTGGCCTCCTCTCTGGCGCCTGCATTCAGATGGCTTAATTTGATACTGGTTCCCCAGCTTTATGACTAGGTTCTCCATGCTCTCACTAGGTCAGGTCAACTGATTCTTCGGGTTTCTCCAGCACCGTCTTGGCTCCTTTGCTCATCCCTCCTCCCTCTCCACAACTGAATTCCAGGAGTATGGTTCAGTGCATAGCTGAGAATGCCTGTTTCTGCTTCGAACAGTTACTGGATGCAGGCTCAAGGAATGGTAACCAAGGTAGACATCAATCTCATTATAGGGGAAGGACATCAAAGGCATCCTCTGCACCACTGCCTTGATTCTTAGTTGGGGTCATCCCTGTGGATCCCCTAACACTTCCTTTGAGCCAGACCTCTCTCCAAACCTGTACTGTCTCCCTCTATCAAGGCATCTCCTTTCTTTCCCTCCAATGTTCCTCCCCTGTCTCAGTCCTCTGTATACATACAAACTAGGAAAGGAAGACACACCACCTGCACCCACTGGAAGAAGAGATGGGAAAATGACAATATAAGAACACATCCAACAACAGGAAAACCAATATGATACCACCAGAGTCTAGGGACTCTACACCAGCAAGACCTGAACATCCCACCACAGATGAAGAAGAAGAGAGCAACCTTAAAAACAACTTCATGGAGATGATAGAGATCCTAAGAGAGGAAATCAGAAAATCCTTCAGAAAAATGTGAGAAAAGGTGAACCAAATGATGCAAGAAATCAAGGAAAGCCAAGAAAATACAATTAAACAGCTGAAGGAAACAGTTCAGGACCTGGAAACTGAAATAGAGACAATAAAGAAAACACAAACTGAGAGAATATTGGAATTGGAAAAGCTGAGTAAACAATCAGGAACCACAGATGCAAGCATAACCAACAGAATATGAGAGATGGAAGACAGAATCTCAGATGCTGAAGATAAACTAGAGGACATAAATTCATCAAGCAAAGAAAATCTTAAGTCCAACAAATCCTTAACACAAAATATCCAGGAAATATGGGATACTGTGAAAAGACCAAACCTAAGGATAGAAGGTATAGAAGAAAGTGAAGAAATCCAACTCAAAGGTGCAGAACATATTCAACAAAATCATAGAAGAAAACTTTCCCAACCTAAAAAAGACATGCCAATGAAAGTGCAAGAAGCCCACAGAATACCAAATAGAATGGACCAGAAAAGAAAGTCCTCTCATCACATGATAATGAATACACCAAAAGTACAGAATAAAGAAAGAATATTAAGAGCAGCAAAGGAAAAAAGCAAAGTAAGATATAAAGGCAAACCTATCAGAATTACAGCAGACTTCTCCATGGAAACTCTGAAAGCCAGAAGGACCTGGAAAGATATTCTACCAACTCGAAGAGAACATGGATGCCAGCCCAGACTACTAAACCCAACAAAACTTTCGATCACTATAAATGGATAAAACAAGATATTCCATGACAAAACCAGATTTAAACAGTATGTAACCACTAATCCAGCCCTACAGAAAGTACTGGAAGGAAAACTCCAACCAAAGGAAATGAACTACACTCACAAAAACATAGGCAATAGACAATCCCACTTTAGGAAAACCCAAAAGAAAAAGCAGGGTAAATCCACATACAATACCACTACCAACAACAAATCAAAACCAAACAAGAATAAACACTCAATGGTCCTCAATTTCCCTCAATATTAATGGTCTTAACTCGCCTATAAAAAGACACAGGCTAGCAGATTGGATATGAAGACAGAATTCATCCTTTTGCTGCATACAAGAAACACACCTCAAATGCAAAGACAGACATTACCTCAGAGTAAAGGGTTGGGATAAGATATTCCAATCAAATGGATCCAAGAAACGAGTTGGGGTAGCTATCCTAGTATCTAACAAGTTAGACTTCAAACTAAAATCAATCAAAAGAGATGAAGAAGGTCATTTCATATTCATTACAGGAAAAATCCATCAGGAAGAAGTCTCAATTCTAAACATCTATGCCCCAAATACAAAGGCACCAACATTCGTAAAAGAAACATTAAAACTCAAATCACAAATAAGACCTCACACAGTTATAGTGGGAGACTTCAACACCCCACTCTCACCACTGGACAGGACCACCAGACAGAAACTTAACAAAGAGACAAAGGAACTAATAGAAGTTATGACCCAATTGGTATCTATAGAACTTCCCATTCAAACATAAAGAATATACCTTCTTTTCAGCATCACATGGAACCTTCTCAAAAATCGACCACATACTCGGCAACAGAGAAAACCTCAACAGGTACAAAAAAAATTGTACCTGTTGTCTGTGTCTTATCAGAGCACCATGCCTTAAAGTTAGGATTCAAGAGCAACACAAATTGCAGAAAACCTACCAACTCATGGAAATTGAACAACACGCAATTGCACCATTCAAGGGTCAAGGAAGAAATAAAGAAAGAAATTAAAGACTTCCTAGAATTCAATGAAAATGAGGACACAACATACCAAACTTATGGGACACTTTGAAAGCAGTACTACGAGGAAAGTTCATAACTCTAAGTGCTCACATGAAGAAACTAGAGAATAGAGCGGTTTCTACTCTACCCATCCATATCCTGATGTTGCTGCTTGCAATTCGAGTCTGGCTTTTCTCTGGAAGAAAGATTCCCTTGCCCAAACCCATGAGAAGGTTGTAGCACTGGCCGTTATAACAATTGGACGTCCCGTGCTGGGTGTTGGTGGCACACGCATTTAATCCCAGCACTTGGGAGGCAGAAGCAGGTGGATCTCTGTGAGTTTGAGGCCAGCCTGGACTCCAGAGCGAGTGCCAGGACAGGCTCCAAAGCTACACAGAGAAACCCTGTCTCTAAAATCCAAAAAAGCCTGGCGTTGGTGGTGCATGCCTTTAATCCCAGCACTCGGGAGGCAGAGGTAGGTGGATCTCTGTGAGTTTGAGACCAGCCTGGTCTACAAGAGCTAGTTCCAGGACAACCTCCAAAGCCACAGAGAAACCCGGTCTCGAAAAACAAAAAGAAAAAAAAGAAAAGAAAAGAAAAGAAAAACAGACAATTGGAGGTCCCACCGAGATTTGGAAAAGCAGGGGAAACTCTGAAGGATCACCGGGGAAGGCTTGCCAGCATTAAGGGTTTTTATTGACAGTGAAACGCAACTGCTCCTAGCACACCACTTACATCTGAGAGGAAGATGGGAATCTAAGAAATAAAGTTTACCTTTGACATGGAAAGGCTAGCCATTTGGGCAAGAAGCTGCTCTTGCCTGAATGGTTTGACTGTTGCTTTATAAACTGGACATGCAGGACCACAGGAAAGTGACTGCTTAAAGAAGATGGACAGTCATGAAAGGTTCCTGCTTCATGGAAGCGTCTGCCAGATATTCTACAAGACACAGAAAAAAGGTGACATACAAACTGCCAATGCAGGTGGACAGTTTAAAATTTCCTGCTTTGCTGAGAAGTCTGTCAGACACATTGTGGCCTGTAGCATAAAAATGGATCCCCAACATTACCAAGAAAATTGGAAGCAAGATGTTTCTGTCATTTCTAGTGTTTATATATTATTCTTTTATGGTCTTTGATAGAGTTGACGACTAACGCACTAAGATAGAATGGTTAAAAATCTTATAGTTCTTACTTGATAACTGTTTTGTTATATAGCATCAATATCACCTGGGGTTTTTGTAAGATTGTATATAAGGCAGCTCCACAATAAAATTGAGAGACATTCTCTCAGAAAGTGGGAAAAAAAGAAAGAAACTAGAGAGTAGTCACACAGAGAGTTGATGTCACAGCTAAAAGCCTTGGGCCCAACAAGGGAAAACTCTTAGTTCCCAGACTGATAGCTGGGAAACCAGCATGGGACTGATCCAGACCCCCTGAATGTGGGTGTCAGTGAGGAGACCTTGGTAATCTATGGAGCCTCTTGTAGTGGATCAGTACTTATCCATAGGAATGGACTTTAGGAGCCATTTCCACGTGGAGGGATACTCCCTGAGCTTAGACACAAGGGGGTTGGGCTAGGCCCTATCCCAAAGAATATGACAGAATTTGAAGACCCCCCATGGAAGGCCTCACCCTCCCTGGGGAGCACAAATGGTATGGGACAGGTAAGGCGTTAGTTGGGGGGGCAGGGGAGGAGGGGAGGGAGAGGGACCTGGGATATACATGTAAAATAATTTTCTTTCTAATTAAAAAAAGGGAAAAAAGAAGGAAGAAATCCCAGTTACATTTTAATCTCAAATAGAAAAGAAAAATAGTTTTAAAAATTGATTGATTGATTGATTGATTGATTGATTTGGTTTTCCAAGACAGGGTTTCTCTGTAGCTTTGGAGATTGTCCTGGAACTAGCTCTTATAGACTAGCCTGGTCTCAAACTCACAGAGATCTGCCTGCCTCTGCCTCCCAAGTGCTGGGATTAAAGGCATATGGCACCACTGCTGGGCTTATTTGTTTGTTTCATGGGTATCTGTATGGGTTTTTTTACAGAGGACCCAAGTTTAAATCCTAGCACCCATGTGAGACATTCACATGTCTGAAACTTCAGAAGAATCCAACACCTCTGATCTCCACAGGCACCAGGACTCAAGTGCACATCCCCACAAACAGAGCCAAACACAGAAACATAGTGTAAAAAGGGTTTGGAGAACAGTAACTGTCAAAATAAAAACCAACAGTTTGTATGACATAAAAATGTTAATGGTGAGGGCTAGTGATGAAGCCCAGTTGATAGAGCTCCAGGCTAGTACACTTCAAGCTCTGGGGGTGATGGCAAAACAGAATAAACTGGGTATGATGGGGTCACATGCTTGTAATTCCAAAACTCAGTAGGAAGATGCTGGAGGATGACAAGTTCAGGGTCATCCCTTAATGTGTAACCAGTCTTAGGCAGCCTGGGCTGCTTGAATACCTGCAAACAAGCAGACAAACAAAGCAGAGGAGGAAATCAGGCAGTGGTGGCCTACGCCCTTAATTTCAACTTTCTGGAGGCAAAGGCAGACAGGTCTGTGAGTTCAAGGACAGCCTGGTCTACAGAGGAAGTTCCAGAACAGTCAGAGCTATATAGAGAGACCCTGTGTCAAGAAAAAGAAAAAGCCAGTCCGTCAGTGGTGGTGCATGCCTTTCATCCCACCATTGGGGAGGCAGAGGCAGGTGGCTCTGAGTTTCAGCCTACCCTGATCTACAAAGTGAAGTCCAGGACAACTAGGGCTACACAGTGAAACTTTGGCTTGACACATCCCGAAATAGTAGGAAGTAACCCAGAGAAAGCCCTGGCACCTCAGCTCCTCACCCCAACCACCAAGCCACAGAGCACACCATGGTGTGGGACATATGACCCCTTTCTTTAACAGGCTCTTCAAACACTGTCATTTCCCCGGCAACCTTGATGCCCTGTAAGAGCATCACCTGAGCATCGAAGTGAAACACACAACACAGCACTAGAAAGATGGGATTTGAATTCACCGCAACTAATGCTCCAGGCCTAGGCACACCAGACTGAAAGCCACACTCAGTCTCCCAGAGTATAGAGAGGCTGTGTGGTGCTGTAAAAAGAATGTCCCCATGGGTTCTGCTGTTTGGATACTTGGCTCCCAGTGGGTAAGTCTATTTGGGTAAATGTAGGAGGTGTGGCCCTGTGGGATGAAGTGTGTCCCTGGGGGTGCAGCTAGGGGTGGGCTTTGAAGTTATTCTCAATTTGTTCTTTCCCATCCTCCTTGGAGATTGAGACATGAACCTTCAGCTTCTTGTCTTAATTTCTGCTGCTTGCCTCCAGGATTCTCTAACAGGATGAATTCTTATCCCTCTGTAACCATGTACCTGAATATTCTCTTTCCTGTATGAGAGGCCTGGAGGTTTGGGGGAGGAAGGACAACCCAGAACATGGGGGGAGAGCCCAGTCTGTGTAGCATCCAGAGAACTTGGCTTCTATCAGGATGAAAAGGCTGGGTTGTGCTCAGTGGGGACAGAGCTTGCCTAACGTGGAGCAGCCCCTGGGATTGATCCACAGGACCCTACAAGTCTGGGAGATGGTACTGTTATGAGCTCAAGTGGAGTATTTAAGAGTCATGTGATCCCTGGAGGATCAGGAATGGGAAGAAATCAGAAGGGAGAAAGAATGACTAGGTGTGGGACCTGAGGCTGTCAGCCCACTGCTTTGGAGACAGAATCAGGAGTAAACTGCTCAGGTTCAAGCTAGCTTGGAGTTAAACGTGGAGAGAGAGAGAGAAACAGAGGGAGAGAGAGAGAGAGAGAGAGAGAGAGAGAGAGAGAGAGAGAGAGAGAGGCAGAACAAGGAAATCCCCACAACGTAGTATGTGAGACTCAATCCTTCCATTCATATGGAAGCAACCTCAATACAGCAACATCCCCAGAGACTTCATGAATTTGATTTTCATGAGGTACGTGTTCTTTTGGAACCTCTATGTCCCCCTGCATGATCTGGAAAATCCCATTCCTAACTCAATGTCTCCAAACACCAACCACTCAGAGAATCTCCAAAGAAAGGGATGCACCAAAGAGCCTAGGATCACATTCTTGGCAGCTAGAGCAGCTCTTCCCCTGAACTTGCCAGCAGCCAAAATCCCTGCATAAAGCAGTCATCTTTTCAGCATGCTTGGCATAAACCCAGCTTGTGGTGGACACATCATCACTCCTGGCCTCCCACCTAATATAAACTCCCTGCTTTAGTTCAGGTGTGGAACTTCTCCAGTCTCCATCTGTGGGATTGAAGAACTCACCCTGAAGTTGCTTTGCTCGAATTAACCTGTTCCTTTACTTCTCCAATTTGGCTTGATTTAGCTTACTGTGTGGGTAGAGAAACCTATTATCAAGCCATAAAACCCAATTAATAAGGTATTCTGTAGTCCACAGTCCATGAAGTCCTCATACAGCGGAAGATGGCCTTGAACTTCAGATCCTCCTGCCTCTACTTGCAAGTGCCATGATGGCAGGGGTGCATGGATGGACCACTAAGCCTAGTTCATGTCTACTGTGGACCCCATAAGGCCTTTTGCTTGCTAGGGAGGAAATCACCCAGCCTCCACAATTGATTCTTGTGTTTCCTTCAGCTACTTCCACCCCACAAAAATGTAAGTTTGAAATGACTGGTGTGAGTCATGCTCACTCTTCTGCCTTTTTTGGCTTCCCAGAAATTTGGTTTTCTTCCTTCCTTCCTTCCTTCCTTCCTTCCTTCCTTCCTTCCTTCCTTCTTGCCTTCCATCCTTCCATCCTTCCTTCCTTATTTCCTTCTTTTCTTCCTTCTTTTTCTTTTTTTGTCTTTTTCAAGACAGTCTGACTATATAACTGGCTGTCCTGGAACTCACTATGTAGACCAAGCTGGCCTGGAAATAACACACTTCTCTCATTAGACAAATGCAGGAAATAGTCTTGTGGGTTTTGTCTTCATAGGCATCTGGATAATGTATTTTGGCACCATACTATGGGAATACCAAGTATGGACCTAGCCAGTCAGTGTCTATCATTTGTCCATTATTTAGTGAAATGAGCTTGAAATTTGTCTCAAAAATTGCGGTAGTGGTATTATTCTTGCCCAGTGGGATTAACAATAGACTAGCTTGTTAGGGCTCCCAAAACCACAGATGACAAACCTCACACACATACACACAACACACCTCCAAGACTCTATATATAGTTCCTTGGGTGCTCCCGCAAGGCTATTTGTCACTGCCCGGACACCTCCTTGTGCATTTCAGTATGGGAGGAACTGTCTAAGTAGCGCCTATGCCTTTTACTGCTGCTCCTCACACCTGTGCCTTCCAGAGCTGTAGGAATTGCAGATAGGAGCCTCCATGCCTGCTCTTCCCTGGTATTCCATTGGACATTACCATCACTCCTTAGATTTCCATCCATGGTTTCCAGTCATGGGCATAATATTAGATTCCTGAGGTCAGGCCCAGTTCATTCGCCAACTCCCCTTATTACAGCAGACTGGGTGGTGAAGGCAGGAGCATGAGGAGTTCAAGATCATCCTTCTATACCTAGCCAGTTTGAAGTCATCCCTGAATGCAGGTGATCCTGTTTAGGAAGATAAAGTTGAAAAGTTCCTTGAGAATTGTTTGAATTGGTTTGTCCCTGTGTGTGCCAGGAATAGATGCTGGGGCTCCAATGACTTCTGCCAGTTGTTCCACCACTGAGAGATCTCCACAGACTCTCAGGAGACCAAGGAGTTTGTGAAACAAAAGATGCATTCTTCAGCCTCCAGTTAGCAGAGGTGAGTCAGCCATCTCTGCTTTTAAATGGAAAGATCCAGAGGGAGGTTTAAGTGGGGGAACGCATATGGACCAGTGTCCCGCGCGCTATGTTTTCGCCAGCAAGAATCACGCAGGACACTCGGATCCTTCTGTAGGAAAGCTTTAATGTATCTTGAGAGTGGGAGAGCATAAGCTTACCAGAGCGGAGACTCTGAGCCAAGAATCCCATCCCTTAATAAAGGCTGGCCGCGGCCGCCTGGGACGTGTTACCCTATGAATGGCTTCAGCTCCTCAGGCCAAATGAGCCACGGGATAGGCAGAGATCAAAGGAATGGAAATTACCCAGCGCCTGCGAAATAATTTACATTTGGTGCCTGCAGGCACCATCATTGTAATGGAGAATGTAGGAACGGCTCCCTACATATCCCCCTTTTTTTATTAATTAATGATAAGGCTTTATATTATTACAAGCAAATAGGTCACCCATATGTTGAGGGATAGAGGCAGAGGTTGTACCTTCCCAAATCAAACAATAAGACTGTGTACGAGAGTCGCCATCAGGCTGTTAGCTTGACCCGAAGCGCTCTCGACCTGTCCTCTGCCGTTTTTCTGGGAAAGGGAGGCTCGGGCAGGCAACCCTTATGTAGGACAACATGTCTCCCAGAGAAGCCTGCATACTAGGCAACTTCTCTGTGCGATGCCTTGCTCGACACCCTCATGGGCTGTTTAAACCAGACACTCTACCCTGTGCAATGAGCCTAGGCTCCGGGTGTGCAAGAGCTGTCTGGCCGGCGGCCTATTGCTCAAGCATAGTTAGCCAAATATCAGTGGAAGCGCTTGGGTGATAACCATCTTGTCTCTCTTTAGTTTGAGCCTTGAGCTTACAGACCAGCCAGAGAAGTAACACCAATCCGCAGCAAATGGCTGCACCAAACAATCCCACCCCCACCCCTTAAGCAGTGACAATCTTTCCGCCAAGGACAGGAGTTAATCTGGATAATAATAGTGGCTCTCAACTCCCGGGGAGAGGGTGGAGTTTCAACTTTTGAAGGTCCAAAGGGGCTCTTCGGGTGAGTCTTTCTGGGATCCACAGAGGATTTTCTTCATCCTGTGGGAAAACACAATAGCTCCCCTGGATCTTCTGAGAATAGGATCCGGGCCTCTCCAAAGACCAGTTAAGATATCTTTCCATTTTACCATTTTCTTTGGCCTTTTAGGTTTTGAGGTGAGACGCTTGGCCTCAGTATGGCCCTGAGCGTCAATGTTTATGAGGCTTTAAAGCCATAGGCATTCTAGGCCTTTAAGAAGTGTTGAATAGCACGTATGGCCTTTTCCCCTATCAAAGACTGGGAAAGCCATCTGTAATTTCCTCCGCTCCTCTAATGGTAAGAAGGAGTCGGTACCAAATAATGGGGGTGCTGATGGAAGTACACCCGCTGGATTAACAGGCGATGGCCTCATATTTGTTTTTACTTCTGGCAGCCGATATCTATTGGGGTGGTATCTGTCCTCTTTATATCGTGCTGCCTCCTTCTCTAGCTCTGTTTCCTTGCTAGAGTCTAAAATCTTAGAGTCTGAGCTGCTCAGCTCCAAGGCCTCTAGTTTCATTGTAGGGCAGAGGCTAGGTTTTGAGTCTTTATTTCTCTTAAATTTATCGGGGTGTGACCGGTTATTCCCTATTTTTTCTCCCTCCTTTTTTGTTTCTTTTTTATCTAGCTGAGCTGTTTCCTCTAAAACTTTATCTCTTGAGCTTTTAGAGTCATCAGAGCTATCAAGATTTAAAGCTTTAAACTTATTTACAGAATCATCTAATAAATTATTCACTCCCTTGTCATTAGACATCCCGGGAGTTCCTTTTTCCTTACACATTCCCTTGTCAGTAGACATCCCGGGAGGTCCTTTTTCCTTATATTTTATTGTTGGGCGCGCCCCATCTCTCATTACATTTGGTTTTTGACATGTAATTTTGGACTTCTTTAAGATTGCTACAACAGTGAGAAAGGTCAAAATAGCTCCTAGTAAAAGCACAGAAGCCTCTACATTAACCTCCCAAAATAGTAACATTTCCAAGCCAAAGTCCAGAAAAGACATACCTCTCCGAATTTACCATCCTGTAGTTCTGAATCCGCCTTGTAGCCAAGGGGTCTCCGCGGTGCCGGTGATGTTAACAAGTTAAGCTTCCCGGGTTTCGGCACCAGATGTCCCGCGCGCTATGTTCTCGCCGGCAAGAATCACGCAGGACACTCGGATCCTTCTGTAGGAAAGCTTTAATGCATCTTGAGAGTGGGAGAGCATAAGCTTACCAGAGTGGAGACTCTGAGCCAAGAATCCCATCCCTTAATAAAGGCTGGCCGCGGCCGCCTGGGACGTGTTACCCTATGAATGGCTTCAGCTCCTCAGGCCAAATGAGCCACGGGATAGGCAGAGATCAAAGGAATGGAAATTACCCAGCGCCTGCGAAATAATTTACATTTGGTGCCTGCAGGCACCATCATTGTAATGGAGAATGTAGGAACGGCTCCCTACAGACCAGATTGTCCATAAAAATTTTAAATTTTCAAGATTTAACAATTCTCAAACCCTGTTTGATGAGACAATAAATGCTAACCTCCTGCCCTTCCATCAGAGGTTTTTGGAGAACATAGATTATGAAAGGGCCACTGAAGGACTTCTACAAGAATTACAGACCTTGGGCTACAGAATGTCAGCTAAGAAAGCTACTTTGCACATCAGAGGCTGCCCACCTTAGCTTCCAGGTGAGGGGAAGCCAAAGGAGTCTGTCTCAGAGGATCCTGCCATTCTTCAAATCCCAACTCCAAAGACCAGGAGACATAGATTTGAGAGTTCCCAGGTGCAGTAGGGTACAGCTGCCTCTGGATCAGTTTATGGAAATATCAAAGCCCTTTACATTAGCACAAAGAGGACACTGGACTGAGACTAAACAAAAGACATTTGAGGCTTTAAAATATTTAGACTCTGCTTTGAAACCAGCACTCACACTTTGAGATGTCTCAAAATCTTTTCATCTTTCTGTTCATGAATAAAAGACAAAAGGGGATATACCCTAAACTTTGGATGCATGGAAATGCCCTAGGCCATACCTATCCAAACAACTGGATGCTGTAGCCACAAGATGGCCCACCTGTGTTAAGAGCTTTGGTGGCTAATGGCACTGGAATGGAAAACAAAGAAACAACTTAATTGTGGTCAAGATCTTATAACCCAAAGCACCCGAATCCATTGAAGCCCTCTTCTGAGCACCACGAGAATGCTGGCTATCTACTTCCTCTTTAACCTAGTACCAGGTCTTATTCCTGGACCACCTAACCTTGAGTCCTATTTGAGAAACCCACTACTCTCTGTCCTGCTACTCTCTTGCCTTATAACAAACAACAGGTTTTCATCCATAACTATCTTGAGATGAAAGGTGAAACCAGATACATGGAAGTTGAGTAATACCTCTAACTAAAACAATTTGTGCCAGGTACCTCAGTTCTGAGAGCAGAACTGACTCAGGGGGTGAAAAGTACAGGACTCTATACAACGAGTCGCTAGGCTTTTACTACCAGGTATGTCCACCACTTGATTGATAGGGAAAGTGGACTTCTCACTACTATGGGAAGAAATGAAGAAAAATCTTGGCCCCCTTTGAGGGTATTTAGCTTCCCCTATGAGTTGCTGTCATCCACTGCTCATCCACTGACCTGGCTGTTTGATAAATGGCCCTAAGACCATTGGAGTTTACCGATATTCTGATGACATGCCCCAACCATTGTTGCCTAAGATTCCATGAAAGAGACAAAATGGGCAGTTCAAACGTACAGGCTGATGAAGGACTCCAGGGAGGAAAATCATTCTTCCAGAAACAATCGGCAGGACTCTGGTAACTGACCTTCACCAGTCGACACATCTGGGGTGAATAAAAGTTTCTGAGTAGCTCAGACCATGGTATGTTATACCTAGACTGGATGCCTAGCCCGCCATTTCTCAGCCAGATGTCACTTGTGCTCAAGTAAATCAAAAACAGAGAGCCCTCACCTGGGAAGGAGTCTAAATGAGAGACCACAACCTTGAAAACTGGGGAAAACTGACTCCACTAAGATTAGCCTGCCCGGGAAGAACAAAAGTACCTGGTTTGATAGATACCTATTCTGGGTAGAAGTGTTCCCCACTTAGACCAGGACTGCTGAAATAGCAAAGAGGTCAGAAAATAGTGGACTTTCATAGCCAAACCCTTCAATTCCCCTCAGTTAAAAGCTAAAGCTTTAGACAGAGTTTGAAAACATCATTGTTAATATATATCTCAGAGTTGTGGGCAGATGAAATAAATGAAACAGTAAAAGGAGCTATTTTCTGTCGTTTTTTGTTGTTTAATTTTTTATGTTTTCTGACATTATTTTTTAAACATTTACTTATTTTTATTACATATACAATGTTCTGTCTGCATCTTTGCCTATACTCTGGAAGAGGGCACCAGATCTCATGATAGACGGTTATGAGCCACCATGTGATTGCTGGGAATTAACTCAGGACCTCTGGAAGAGCTGTCAGTGCTCTTAACCGTTGAGCCATCTCTCCAGCCCCCTGTTGTTTAATTTCTTTTTCAACACAGTGTTTCTCTGTCTTGCTTTGGAGGTTGTCCTGTTATTTGTTCTGTAGAACAGACTGCCTCTGCCTCCCAAGTGCTGAGATTGAAGGTGTGTACCATTAGAGTCCAGCAAATGGTAAATTGACCTTCCTTTGCTTTGTGCCTGTCCCCATATAGGAAGGGATTTACCCCTATGAGATTGTGCTTGGAAAATCTCTCCCACTACTTCCCAGGCCCAGAGATGAGCAGTTGTCAGAACACGTTGACCATTCCTTTCTTGCTACAGCTCCTCCAGTCCCCCATACAGGCAATTCATTGGAATATCTGAGAGACCAGCCCAAAATCCACCACCACTTTGAACACCTCTTGTGATTTTGACTCAATCACTAAGACGAGCCAGAATGTAGTGGACTTAGGCTCCTAGATCTTAGCACAGTCATACCATCCAGGGTATAAAACTCAGCATGTAGAAAACACCTGCCAAAACAACAAAGAGCCAACCCGCCCAATTCCATAAGTCTCTAAGTTACTAGACTTGCTTTATGTTTACTGTAGTCCCATTACTGGTTAACTGTTCTTGCAAACTAATGTTTGCATACCCAGACATGCATACCCAGGGTGTTTCAAGGATCACCCTGATAAAAGTTCCCAGCTACATTGGGATCCTGAAGACACACTGTAAGTAAGTACCAACTGACTAAAAGACTCTTTATTGGCTTAAAACAATGGGAAAGTAGTCTTCTCTAATGGACACACCACACAACATGACTCAGGAGGTTATAATGAGTTCAAAACTAGCCTGGGTTACACAGTGAGTTGCAGGTCAGTGTGATGTTCAGACTGAAGCCTTGTCTCTGAAAACAGAACACAAAAAGTCTGAGTGGACCATTTACAATGACAATTATGAGATCTGGCACTATTGCGAAGGCAATGTACTAGGTCCTAAACCTGTGGCTCCAATTTCCAAGCTAGAAAATGAAAATAACTCCCAAATACTGGGTTAAACCCTAAGATTTCTGTACATAAATATTACAAAATTTTCTTCCAAAAAGGATGGGTGATGTAGCTCAAATGGTAAAAGCTCAGCTAGTGTGCTGAAGACTCTGGCTCTTGTGTCCAGCCCCTCAACACGTGAAGACTAACATCACCACCACCACACTGGACATAGTGCAGAAAGCCTGTATTCCAGCATATGAGGTGTTCAAGGTCATCATTAGTTAGACAACAAACACCAGATCAGAAATTAAACATAGCAAAAGCCATCATGAAGGACTGATTTGGATATCAGGCAGCTTTGTTATCAACCCAAGGTTCTGTGCTTTCTTTGTAGACCGAGGGATTGTACTGGGTTTTTCACCTCCAGAATGATTCATGCTACAGGAAGAAGTAACTGGCTTAGGTCATCAAATCCATGCCACATGGAGACCTGCTGTACTCTGGCCTCCTCATCATGGCAATGATTGCCTAGGAAGATCTGTTACACTCATAGCAAGAAACACAGGGTGTGGTGGCCCACACCTTTATCCAGCACTAGAATCAGATCTCACTGGAGTGGAGGCCTCCTTCCTCTACCAAAGTTCCAGGACAGCCAGGACTTCAGAGAAACCCTGTCTCAAACAAAGGAAGAGAAGTAAAAGAAAGAAGAGACAAGAAAACCCTGGTGTTCATGCAGTGACTCCATGAATGGGTTCTAGTCTACTATGGTCTCAGTTCATTCTCCTGCATGGAGATCTAATGAACCTGGACACACTCTATCACGTACCCTGCCATGGAGAGTATGATTACTGAGACTTAGAGGTCATCTTTGACTACATATGAAAGATTTTAGTTTGCTGAGAGAAAAAGTTTTGAAAGATTTTAGTTCACAGAGAGAAAACGTTTCCCACAGGCCTTGGCCCATTACAAGGAAGTTGACCCCAACCCTGGGCACATCCTATGGTTTAGATGGGGGCGATCGCCAAGACAACCCTCTTTAGGTCACAAATGGCTGGCCAACAGACAATCAAGGACTTTCCAGGGTATGTTCTGTGGTTTTTCCTTTGTAGAAAGGCAGGTCACACCTGGGTGACCACTCTAACATGAGATCATACTTTGTAATCAATCACTTTGTGCCCCTTGCCTGTATGCTGATCTGCAGTTTTTTCCTATATAAGGAGCTTGCATCCCATGCTGGAGTGTGCAGATTCCCTGATATTACTGACACCCAAAAGCACATTCTTTCAATGAACCCTCTTGCTTTTGCAGCTCTTGGTCTGGTTTCTGAGTTTAGGGGGCTCCTCGGGATCATGGGGCCCTTAGCGGTCTGGGGGTTTTTCACATAAACAGTTTCTAATAGGCCTGAGCCATTGTTAAACCATATTTAGACAAAACTGAAAGTATACAAGATAATAAATCCTAGAGTTTGTAGTCAAGAACCACAGATGGGCCTGGGATCTTGACCATGGTCACTTTTCACACTTTCTCAAATTGAGATCTTATTCATTAAGTGATCTTAATCACTTACCAACCCAGAGTTTTGTTAAGATTTATGTTTTGAGACAATGTATTTCCTAATGGCTAAGGTGGCTTTGATACCCCAACTCTCAGTGAAATTCCTACTCTCTGGCTTCCTCCTGCTAGCATTACTGTTTTGAGCCAATGTCCCGTGTTTGAGCATTATTCATATGAACCACATGGTTCTGAGTGTGAGTCAGATAGGAATCATGACACCCACAAAGTCTCCTAAAATGTCAAAGTACCTGTCTTCTGGTGTCTATTGCTGCAATGATCACTGATTGACCAACAAAAAACTGGAAAGGCGAGGATTTCTTTGGGTTATACTTACATCATAGTCTACCAGTGAAGGAAGTCAGGATAGGAACTCAAAGGGCAGGGAATGGAAGGCAGTAGCTAATGCAGAGGGCAAAAGGATGCTGCTTACTGGCTTTCATCCCAAAGCTTGCTTAGCCTGTAATTTTTTCTTTAAAGATTTTATTTATTATGTATAGTCTTCTGCCTGCGTGCCAGCAGAGGGCACCAGATCTCATTCAAGGTGGTTGTGAGCCACCATGTGGCTGCTAAGAATTGAACTCAGGACCTCAGGAAGAACAGTCAGTGCTCTTAACCGCTGAGCCATCTCTCCAGCCCCCAGCTTAGCCTGTAATTTTATTAGAACAAAGGACCAAAAGCCCAGGAGTCACCCCAGCCAAAATGAGCTGGACCCACTCCACCCCATCACTAGTTAAGAAAATTCCCTAGAGCAGAATCTTATAGAAGCAGTCTCTCACCTAATCACAATCCTGAAATCAGTTCTGGAATAAAGATGACTGCTCTGTGACCTGCTCTCTTACCTAGTTGGGTTAAAGGAATATGGCTTGAATCCATTGAAACTATGCAAGGGTTTTGGAGCTGTAGCCCAGTGGGGAGAGAGCTTGCTTGCCTAGAATCATAAACCCTGGGCATTCACTTCATCACTGCATGACCTAGACCTGGGACATCCTGCTGTCCCGGAATTCAAGATTTGAGGCATGAGGATCAGAAGTTAAAGGTCATCGCTGGATATATTAAATTAGGGGACAGATGGGATACACAAAACTGGTTCTCAAAACAATTTCAAAATTGTCCTCAGACAGTGGTGGCTCAAGACTTTAATCACAGTATTTGGAAGATGGAGGATGAAGGCAGATCTGTGCGTCCCAGGCCAGCCTGGAGGAGACAGCAAGAGCTACACAAAGAGACCACATCTCAAAAGAACAAAACAACAACAACAAAAACAAATGTATAAACAAACACTTTGTTTCTTGCAGGGAGACATGCATGGTTTCATCAAAAGACTTTTTCAGAAGACCAGTCAGCACCCTGAGTAGAGAAATGAAATCAAGACTGGGACATGAGCCAGTTTTTCGAGACAGGGTTTCTCTGTGGCTTTGGAGGCTGTCTTGGAAGTAGCTCTTGCAGACCAGGCTGGTCTCGAACTCACAGAGATCCATTTGCCTCTGCTCCTGAGTGCTGGCATTAAAGATGTGCCCCATCAACGGCCAGCTAGGAGTGGTTTTACATAACTTTAATCCCACCATCTTGAAGTGAGCCAGGAGGATCCCTGAGTTTGAGGCAGGCCTGGCCTCCATAAAGAGTTACAGGCCATGCAGGAACCACAGAGTTATCCCTATATCAAAAAAGGTCTGGGATAGGATATAAGATGATGGCTCACACTCATATCAAGAAGTAAAACAGCATTGTCATTTCTTTGAGTCTGTTCTAGGCAAACAAACAAAAAAAATTAAAAGGAAAACATTAGTCAATCATTGTTGTACACTCCTTTAATTCCAATGTTCTATAGGCAAAACTAGCCAAAGTCTACATGTTCAAGGTCACAAGTTCCTACATAGAGTTCCAAGTCATCCCATGTTATATACTGAGACAGTGTGATAGATTATTTTGGGACTGGAGAGAAGCCAAGGGGTTTAAGGACAGATTGGTCTTTATGAGGGCACAAGACACAGCATAAGCCATGCCACATGGCTTATGACTACCTATATGCAACTTGAGATCCAGAGAGGTCCTAAAATCCAACTGCTGTCTGAGCACTTTCATTTCTTTTTAGGAACCAAGTTAAAAAAATAGCATGGCACAACATCTTTTCTCTGCTTGAGCCATTGCATGAAGTGATCACTGTAGTCCTTGAGAGTGCGGAAGATGTGGGTATATTCAGCTAGGACTTTCAATGTCTGCTGCTGTCCCTCTGTTGTGGGATCTTTCTTTAATGGTTCCTTCTTCGGTCTAGAGAAACCATTCTGTGTTCTAACACATCTTTCCTCAAAACCACTTTCGATATGGTGCAGATTGAGCACTTGTAGTCTGCACTGCCTGTGGGTTAAACAGGAAGGAGGTTCATATGACAGTTATAATATTAAAGATCCCACATCTCAGCCTCCCACCACTACATCGAGATTGATGCCACCCTTTCCTTCCTTGCCAACAGACACTCACTTTGGCCAAACGGGCTGGTTAAGGAGCCAATCCATTCCATCCAAAACAGCCTGGAAGTTATCCTCGTGGACATATTGTATAAGGGACCCGAGAGGAAGGCAGGGGAAGGGCCAAGATATTATCATGGCCTTCACTACATTTGTTTGTCTATTAATGAAGGCCTGCTCAAACAGTGGTGGGTAAAAAAAGGTGTGAAGCCTCTCCAGAGCAGAGATGCTCAAGTCTTCATCTGTCAGGAGCCCTTGAATAGCCAGCTGCTGGAGAGTGGACACAGCCTGGAAGCTCATCCTGGGGGATTCAGTTAAGGGATCCTGTGGAAGCATCCAGAAAGACATCTTTTCAGAACAAAGCTTAGAAAGGTCTTTGCTTCTGCAATTATAAACATCACCTCAGGGTCAGAATCCCTGCTCAGAAGGTAGAAACCAGGTTTTCCCATTTGACTTTCTGTCTGATGCTCTCACAGCTACAGTTCCATCAGGCAGCATGGTGGACTGTGGATCAGCCACATAAAGTGTGCCTTATAATTATTCTGCCCAGTCCCAAACCCCATTGCCCTGAGTCCTACTCTGCTCCGGAGTGGGTAAACTAGAAAGCTGGATCTTCATCCTTTTAGGGTGAACCCTTGCTCCATAAGACCCTCAAACTGAAATGTTCCCTGTGAAATCTTCCCTCCCTCATTCTCTGTTCAACTCAAGGGGCCTGGCTGGGAACAATCTGTGAAATGGGTACAGGTATATTTCTTTTAAGAACCTGAGTCCTGGGCTGGAGAGAAGGCTCAGTGGTTAAGAGCACTAACTGCTCTTCCAGAGGTCTTGAGTTCAATTCCCACCAACCATATGGTGGCTCACAACCATCCATTATGAGATCTGGTGCCCTCTGCTGGTGTGCAGATATACATGGAAGCAGAATGTTGTATACATAATAAATAAATAAAATCTTTAAAAAAAAAGAACCTGAGTCCTGGGCTGGAGAGATGGCTCAGGGGTTAAGAGTACTGGCTACTCTTCCAGAGGTCCTGAGTTCAATTCCTAGCAACTACATGATGGCTCACAAACATACATAATGAGATCAGGTGCCCTCCTCTGTGAGTTCGAGTCTAGCCTGGTCTGCAGAGGGAGTGCCAGGATAGGCTCCAAAGCTACAGAGAAACCCTGCCTCAAAAACCCAAAAAATAGCTGGGCATTGGTGGCCCACACCTATAATCCCAGCATTTGGGAGGCAGAGGCAGGAGAATCTCTGTGAGTTCAGGGCCAGCCTGGTCTCCAGAGCAAGTGCCAGGATAGGCTCCAAAGCTACACAGAGAAACCCTGTCTCAAAAAAACGAAAAACAAGCAAACAAACAACAAAACAAAACAAAACAAAAAAGAAATAAGGTGACCTCTTCTGGCTGCAGGGTTACATGCAGACAGAACAATGTATAGTAATAAATAAATCTTTAAAAAAAAAACTATAAAACTTTAAAAAAAAAGAAAAAAGAACCTGATGAGTCCTGGAGAGGGGCTGCTATGGGAATGTGGTGCCCAAGCCTTTAATTCCAGCACTTTGGAGACAAGATAGGGGATCTCAGGGACTTACAGGCTACCTGTTCTCAAAGAGAGTTCCAGAACAGCCAAGAGCTGTTACACAGAAAATCCCTGCCTCACAAACAAACAAGCAATAACCCCAAACCTGAGTCCTGTCCCAGTGTTTGGAGGGATGAAGCAGGATAATGCAAATGTGACACTAACTTACGACAAGGACAGTGTCCAACACAAGCACAGGAACTGAACTGACACCAAAGCTTTTAAACAGCAATGGTGAAAGGTTTCCAACAGTGTTAGAAACAGCTGGAGGGCTGAGGACTGTCCCCAAGAGGACCTGCATGTTGCATGCAATGTAGGGAAGACTCGGTCGGGTGAGAGAACAAACTCTAGTGTTAGATATAACTGCACTTCATTGCCTTTGGTGGGGTTGCAGCTCAAGACAGGGTTTCTCTGTGTAGCCCAGGCTGTCCTAGAACTCTCTGTAGACCAGGCAGGTCTGCAACTCAGAGATCAATCTGCTTCTGTTATGGTTAAAGTTGTATGCAACTACTGCCTGGCTACTTTTTGGTTTCTTAGTTGTGTGTTTTATGGTTGTCTCAGTGTTGTCACTATGAGACACTGTCTGGCCTGAAAGTTGCTGTGAAGAGCAGGCAGGTCTTCCACTAACTAACAAGATATGCCTACCTATACCATGATAGTGCTGGGATTCATAGCAAGTACCTCCACCCCAGGCTGCTATCTCACGTAAACACAAGGTTTCCCTAGGTACTCCAGACTAGCCTGGAACTGAAGATCCTCACACCTCAGCTCAGCCAAGGTCTGAGCTGCCACCCTCTTCTTGCCTTTGAATTTGACCATTTTAAATTTGACTTCTTACAGGGCCTTGTGAAGCTCCCCCTATGAAGGATCCTAGCTGAAATAACTTTGAAGATACCAGCTTCATTTACCAAAGGAGGTGAGATTACTTTTCTGTTTGCCCACTCTGTTCTTTAGGCTCTGGTAAAAGAAATGTTCACTTATACCAGGAACTGAGGACATAATGCATTCACTTAGATCCCTGGATGTCCTTTTAGAGAACCTGGTCTCAATTCCCAATACCTATAAGGCAGTTCACACATATGGTGAAAGCCAAGACAGTGCAAAGACCCCTCTATTCCACATTCTTGCTGAGAGCATCTCAGGATTAACTAGTATTTGACCTCCTTGATGGAGAATTCTATGGAAAATGAGCCAGCTCTATTCTAGAAAGCGGATCTCAGGATATCCTATTTTATTCATCCTCGCCTGTTTGTGTTGGAACACCCTCCAATTCACTGCCTATCTTAGGTTTTGTTAGACTCCTTCCCTTTGAAGATTCACCCTCCTCCCTGAAGCCAGTAGGTAAAATGCCAGATGCAAAAGCATGGTACTGAGAACACACATCAGTCTACTGCAAACATGAGTGTGGTCTGGTCTCAGCCGGATCTTATAAAGTTTTCAATTGACTGTAAACTGTGTCTGAGTGGTTATTTTAGGCAGGCTACCAGTAACAATATGTAACTACAATTCTAGAAGGCCTAACTCCATCTTATGTTTGCAAACACACACACACACACACACACACACACACACACACACACACACTCAGTGAACACATATGTTCAGACAAACTGATAAAACCATCAATTAAGAAAACCTCAAACTGGGTTGTGGTGGTGCACAGCTTTAATCCAAGTACTAGGCTAGTAGACAAAGGTGGCTCTCTTACTTCAAAGCCAGTCTGATATACATAGTGAATCCTGGATCATCAGGGAAACTCAGAGAAACCCTGTGTCTAGAAACAAATGAACAACAACAAAAACTCATTGAGGACTCTATTCCCGGGGTGTTGTGGGTAGAGGTGTGTGTGTGTCGGGGGGTGGTGGTGGGGGCTTGCATGCAAGAACTAGAGACTTTGAGATCAACCTGAGCTTTAGAGAAGCTTTATAAAGTAAATAAAAAGAAACCAAAGATCACCCAGTCCTGGCAGTGAGACCTAAGAGAATTTGTCAGTTCAAGACCAGCCTAATCCACGAAAAAGTACTACCAGTGTTACACAATGGACCTTTTAAAAAGCAAAGGTTTTAAAGGAGCAAAACATTGGCTCAAGAAAAACCCATGAATTCACAAATGAACAATGCTTGAGATGAAGACAAACCTGTCCTTGGAGCCAAAAATCAACCTCCAATTTGCCTACCAGGAGAGAAAGAAAAAATGAGAAGTCTATGTCTCCCACAGTTTAATGTCCCCAGTGGGGAGTGGCTGTACTGGGTAGATGGATTGGGTGTCCTCACATGGGTGAGGTACGTACCAGATGTCCACACTGATGGCAGGTCTCCTAATCCCAGCAGGCTCAGGAGGTGAATCCAAGATCCCAAGTGTCTTCTCTGGCTCCTCTGAGGCTTTTATTTACCATTCCTTCAATTCTTCAGTATACAGTCTTTGCACCAACAACAGGCTGCCAAGTCATCATATTGCTCAAGACTCCACCCATTTAGTACTAATAGGAATTAGGTGTGGAGAGATTGGCTTCATTGATCACCCTCAGGTCCAAACAGAGGCTAGGGAAACAGATAAGAACCAATTCATGAACTTCCCATAAAACAGTTTTGTTCCTTCTTTCTTTTCTTCTGCATGAAATGTCTCTTTGGAGCCAGAAACTTTAGTATCCCAGGTTGATCTAAAATTTTCTAAGTAGCCTAAGATAGGTCATAACTTATAGCATGTCCTCTGTCTCTGTCGTCACCATTCTGGTGTTACATTACAGGAGTGAGCCTCAAAGCCCACTTAATATACAGGTATTTTTGGGGAAAGGGTCTCACAATATAGTTTATGTTGGGACCAAAACCAGAGAGCAATTTTGTCTGTAGAAGTGTGGGTTAGGGTGTCCAAGGCTGCAAGTCTCTGAAGGTGTGGATTTTTATTCCATGGTGATGACCATCTGTAGCGTTTCTCTCTTCACTATGTATTCTTCACTCATGGCAGTCTAGAACCCAGCCAGCATCTAGGTCTTCTCAACTATAACAGAATCACCCAAGGCCCAGGGAACTGTTACAGACTTACAATCCCTGCTACTCAGGAGGCCCAAACAGGAGGGTGATAAATTTAGGGCCTATACACTGACCTCAGGACCAGCCCTGTCACTTAGAAAGACCCTATCTCAAAACCCAGAATTTGCAGTCAAAATGGCATACATCTTTAATCCCAGCCTCCTAGAGGCAGGGAGTTCCCTGTGTGGTCAAGATGAGCCTGGTTGATGCCAGGTGCTGGAGGCCCATGCCTTTAATGCCAGCAGTCATGAGGCAGAGGCAGGTGGATCTCTTGTGTTGTAGGTCAGTCTGGTTTACAAGGAAGTTCCAGGAAAAGCTCCAGAAGCTATACAGAAAAATATGGTCTCAAAAAACAAATAAACAAAAAACAAAATTCTTGTCTAGATTATCAGTTCCAAACAGCCAGTGCTAGAGGCGAGACACTGAAAACAATTGTAAAGCAAGACAAGGCAGGGTGGGGATTGGACACACCTTTAATTCCAGCCCTTCGGATGCAGGGCCAGAGGCATCTCTGAGCTGGAGGCCAACATGGTTTATCGAGAGAGTTCAAGGATATCAAGGGCTACACTGAAACCTTGTCTAGAAAAACAGAAACAAAATGAAAAAAAACAACCAAAACCAACACCATATTTTCCCTAATTTTTCCAGACAGGGTTTCTCTGTAGCTTTGGAGACTGTCCTGTAACTAGCTCTGTAGAACAGGTTGGATTCCAACTAGAGAGATCTGCCTGACCATGCCTCCCCAGTGCTTGGAGCAAAGGCATGTAACAGAACTGCCAGCCAACATTTTTGTTTGTTTGTTTTGTTTTACAAAGACAGGATTTCTTGGCATAACAGTCCTGGCTGACCTGAAACTTGCTATATAGTCCAGGCTGCCCGCCAAGTCATAGAACCTCATGGCTGTGCCTGCCAAGGCTTGGGATTAAAACCCTGTGCCACTACACCCTGTCAACATCAAAACTTTAATACCTAGAGAGCTAGGCGAACTTGAGCACACTCACCTGGCCTATAAGATATCATAGGTGAAATATGAAACTGCAAAAAATAAAGGAAATGCAAGGTTGGAGGCAAGGTCTACACAGTGAGTTCCTGGAGGCCAAGGCTGGCTATTGAAATCCTGCCCCAGTAAAGCCAAAGCAAAGAAAAAGATAAGTAGGGAGACCTGCAGTTTTAATCCTAGTACCCCAGAGGCAGAGGCAGAGGCAGAAGGGTCTCTGTGAATTCAAGGCTCTGTATTCTCAGGGGCATTCTGCCTGGAGTCCATAAAAACGCCCAGAAAACCTGAGGTACATGATAGGGTTTGTCTCAAAAAATAAAGAGAGCTGTTTTCTTTTTCCTCCTTTGTTTCTTCTTTTCTTCTTTATTACTCTTTCTGCTGTTGGTTCTTGTTTTGTTTTTCGCGACTCCATTTCTCTATGTAGTCCTGGAGCTCACTCTATAGAGATCAAGTCTTGCTGCCTCTGCCTCTGGAGTGCTGCCATCACCCAATTCTTGTTTTAAGAAGGTGTCTTTCTAAGTAGCCCTGGCTCTCCTAAACCTCACTAGGTAGACCATGGTGGCCTTGAACTGACAGAGATCCACTACTTCTTCCCCCAAGTTCTGGGATTAAAGCTATGCACCTCCAAGCACTCAGGAGGCAGAGGCAGGCTGATCTCTGTGAGTTCGAGGCCAGCCTGATCTGCAGAGTGAGTGCCAGGATAGGCTGCAAAGCTACACAGAGAAACCCTGTCTTGAAAAACCAAGAAAAACAAAAAAGCTATGCACCACCACACCCACCAAAGAAGGGTGTTTTCATTAGATTAACTCTCTCTAGAGTGGCTGAGACAGGAGGATTGCATATTTGACTAAGTCGGGTCTAAATAGTAATGGCTAATCTAGGCTAGACAGTAAGATTCTACAACACACCCCCAGAAAGGCTACTATAGCTGGTGCTGTCCTCATTTGATTCCAGGATTTGGATGCAGAAGTAGGAGGATTTCTGTGATTTTAAGGACAGCAAAGTCCTGGCCAGCCAGGACTACTTAGGGTCACTGTGTCTCGAAGACAACAACAAAGAAAAATAAAAATCAGCTTTTTGTCAATGTGAAGCCAAGTGGATCTTCCAGTATATTTCCCTGCCTGTTGTTCTTGTCATGGTGGACTTATAACTGGAGTTATTCTTCATGTTGTTTACACATTCTACCTATTGTGCTTCAGCCACAGACCCTGGTGCTGATGTATTTTGAGATCATGAGTTCTTGGCGTCCATCTTTACTGATCAGCAAGCACACTATCTTCTCATTCTCCATAAACACAACATTGCAACACCTTAAAACTGGTGGCCAGCTTAATGTCCAAGACAGACCTCAGACAGTGAGCATCCAGCTTCTCAAGAAGATAAAATTGCAATCAGGAAAAAGTTGAGCCTGAAGCCTCTTAGAATATAAGAAACTATTTGAATCTTAAGGATCCTGTATCCATTTGCTACATGTCTGTCTAGAACCACAAGGAGAGACAATACTTATGGGTTTCAAAGTCTTTAATAAGTCACCATATAAAAAGGTGACCATGGAAGACAGCTCATTGATGGACCTTTGCTTCAAGACAAGGATGGGAGCATTCTTTCTCCTGTTAGACCTCAACAGTGGCAGAAGTGGGGTTCATAAACACAAAACCCATAACCATTGGTTGCCAAAGTACAGTTACATGTTTCACCAATCAGAGCTCAGGGATTATGGTTTTCCCTAGGTTTTCCATCATTGTAGTCGACTGTTTTTTCTGTGGGCTTTGGGAATGCATCTGATTCTCCTGATATTTGAAATACCATCACAGTCTCTATCTTTGTGTTTACCATTAGAGATTCAGGTGTCATGTGTTGGGTCAAAATGGTAGATCAGAGAAGCTAAGAAGCAAGCAACTGACCTTTGTTTTTTGGGTCAAAGATCGAAAAAGAGAAGAATCACCCCACTCACAACCCAAAAAAACCATCCCTACTTCTTCCTGTGAGTCTCTTTATCCACATTCGTAGCTTCTCTGTGGCTAATTCTGGTGAAGTAGTCCCTGGCTCAGCCCCCTGGTATAAGGTTAATTTTCTTAACCCAGACTCAGAGATTCATAGTGTCACCAAATATCCCACAGCAGCAGACAACTGACATACAATGTTCTATCAATTAATTTGTTCTTTTTGTTGTTAGGCACAGCCATATTATCTTAGAGAACTAAGGGGCATGGCAAACTGTTTGTATCGTGTAAGGAGGAACTTGGTCAGCAAGTGGAAGGTTCCCAGGACCCCTAAGGTTTGGGAACCTGAATTCTGTTTCATCTTACAGGTAAAATGGAGTATGAAATCTAAATGGCAATACTTAGTAAAAGTTGCTTTTACCTGCTTCTTTGACATAGACCCACTATTTTTTTTATTTTTTTAAAGATTTTATTTATTATCTATAAAACATTCTGCTTCCATGTATATCTGTACCCCAGAAGATGGCACCAGATCTCATTATATAGGTTGTGAGTCATCATGTGGTTGGTGGGAATTGAATTCAGGACCTCTGGAAAAATAGTCAGTGCTCTTAACCTCTGAGCCATCTCTCCAGCCCAGACCCACTATTTTTCATGTCAACTTTGATCCCTTCAATCTAGACCCCCTACATCATATCCTACTCTCAACACATAACTCACTGTTGTATGTGCTCTTGAGGAGCAATCGTTTTCTTCGATTTCATTTCACAGTGCACAGAACTTACTTTCTGCCAGTCCCTGCCAAAAATGACAAAGTCTGGTCTCAGGTGAGAGACCCAGAGATCATGACTTTCATAGCACTTACCCTTTTACCTTTCATTTCTATATCATTTCCCCCTCCTTTTTTTTTACTTTTGGAAGAGATCTTTGAATTTAACTCGTGTTTAATCTGTTTATTTTTTTCTTTAACTAGGAGCAATAACAATTTATAACCTATACCTCTTAAATGATAAAAAACATCCTTAGCCAATCTTTTGGGAATTTGCACATCATTTACTACACTACTCCCTCTTTTGGGTGGGTATTTGAGTTTGGGGGACCCTGAGAAAATTCAAGATAATGGTTAAGTCTTAGTTGGAGTAGTTTTTGAGACTAGACCATCTCAGCTAGCCTCCTTGAAGCTGTTCTGGATGCAGAACACAGAGGATACTGCAACAGAGGCACTTGGGCTTGCTGGATCACCTGGGCCATTGGTCAGATTTGCTCTGAAAATATATAAACCTTTAAAGGCAACATACATATCTCTATGAATACACGTATAGAATGGGTATTATACACAAGTTAGACAAGATGAGGTTTATTTCTTTATATCTGTAGTCAGGATTATCCTGGATCTTCTTGGATCAAACCTGATCACCCAGAAAGAAGGCATACTCTCTCACTTCCCATGGAACAAAAAGTATAACCTCTCTCCCAAAGCAACACACCTTTTAATTTCCATTTTGAAGTCAAGATATTTTTAACAATATATAGGGTGGTTTAACCCAGCAATTTCTCTAAGCCTTCAGGAAACACTGGTTTTCATCTGTAGCACCATCTTTATCAGAATGGTAGGGTTTTGTTTGTTTTGTTTTGGTTTGGTTTGGTTTTTCGAGAGTTTTTCTCTGTGTAGCTTTGGAGCCTATCCTGGCACTCACTCTGGAGTCCAGGCTGGCCTCGAACTCATAGATCTGCCTGCTCTGCCTCCCGAGTGCTGAGATTAAAGGCATGAGCCACCAACGCTCAGCTTCCTTTTTCCAGACAGGGTTTCTCTGTGGTTTTGGAGGCTGTCCTGGAACCAGCTCTTTTGGCCCTGGTGGTCTGGACCTCACAGAGATCCACCTGCCTCTATCTCTTGAGTGCTGGGATTAAAGGTATGTGTCACCACTGCTCATCCATAGGTTCACCTGTAATCCTAGAATTGAAGAGGGACCTCTGAGGGATTGATCAGCCCAGCACACTTGCTAGAGGAGGTAGACTCAACAATGGGAGCTGAGCTATGGTGTGGGCACACTTTCATTATAACAACAGGCAGGAGCAGAGCCTGGCAATGGTGGAGGGAACACACCTCTAATCCCAGCACTGGGGAGGAAGAGGCAGGCAGACCTCTGAGTTTGAGGCCAGCCTGGTCTACAGAGTAAATTCCAGGATGGCCAGGTCTACACCGAGAAACCCCACCCCTGCACAAGGCAGGGAGATTGCAGTAAGTTTCAGTCAGCCTGGGATAAATGATGATACCCTGTCCCTACTAACCATCAGTACTGAGAGCTGTGGCTAGGTGTCAAGAGCAGCTTGGCAGTGAATGCTGGAGAATTAAGCAGTGCTGTCCCCTAAGCTGGCCCTCCACTCACTGTCAGCATGGGAACCTCTTACCAGCACCTAGCTGGCCAGGTTCAGCACTATCTCACCAGTTCCAATCACTGCTAGCAGCTAAACTTTTTTGTTTGTTTGTTTTTGTGAGACAGGGTTTCTCTGTTAAGCTTTGGAGTTTCAATGCGAATATTGGCTGTGTGTGTTCAAAAAGATGGGCAGGGAGGGAGAGAGAGAAATGGATGAGCAGTGTGCACTGCAGATTCTACTCCCTTTGCTGAGTTGTCCTAAATTTTGCTTCTGTCATCTTTGATGTTCCTACAGCATTTCCTGCTGGGAATATCCTGAATTGCAACTATCTGGCACTCTGGAAAACCTCCTAAGTTAACAAGTCTGCATTGCTCAGCTGAGGTTGACAACTTTGGGCAAGGAGCACCTACACAGTGAGATGTAACAGAAGCCCAGCAGGAAGGGAGAAGGAAGGCAATGTCAGAATGGCTTCTGTTTACTTTGATATCAAGAACCCAGACTTCACAGTACCTTTTTTTTTTTTTTTTTTTTTTCAAGACAGTTTCTCTGTGACTTTGGAGGCTGTCCTGGAACTAGCTCTTGTAGACCAGGCTGGTTTCAAACTCACAGAGATCCAACTGCCTCTGCCTCCAGAGTCCTGGGATTAAGGGCATGCACCAGCACCGCCCGGCTTCACAAGACCTTTACATCCCTGCATTCACAGGACTGTCCTGATCAGGAACCTGGAAACAGGCTAATGACTAAGGAGGACAGTAGAGGGATTGCATCCAAGATGCAGGATCTGACCATTAATTTACAACTCACAAGAGAGGAAAGCAAACCACTCTTTTTTATTAATTAAATAATTTATTTATTTTTTGGTTTTTGAGACAGGGTTTCAGTGTATTATTGCTTTGGAGGTTGTCCTGGAACTTGCTTTGTAGACCTGGCTGGCCTGTAACTCACAGAGAACTACCTGAGTTCTAGGATTAAAGGCGTGTGCCACCAATGCCCAGCTCTAACCACTCTTATTGTGTCCTTTTGACTCCGAATTCAGCTGTCCTAGGGACCACTCTCTCTCAGTGTCAACCTAGGCCCATGTGGTCTGTGCCAACTAAACACCATTTATTTCCAACATTTTGAGAAATGTGTGAAACTGTGTGCTCTTGCTCCCCCCCATGGGTTTTTATTTCTCAGTATGCAAAAATACCTCCCCCTATTGGCAGCCAACAGGACAAAGCTTGGTTTGTGGAGTGCTGAGGAAGGAACCCAGGGCCCCATACAAGCACTGCAAGTACTCTCCCTATGGAAATACACCACCCAGGGCAGCCTCCACACTCCTGAACTCCAACCAGCCTCTTGCCTACTCTTTCTTTCTCCTTTCTTCCTCCCTCCCTCTCTCCATTCCTTCATTTTTCCCTACTTTACTTTTCCTTCCTTCCTTGTTCTTTTTCTATTTTTTCAGTTTTTTGAGACAGAATATCTCTGTAACTTTTAGCCTTTCCTTGAATTCACTCTTATAGAGGCTGTGGCCTTCATGTCACAGGGATCCACCGTCTCTGCTTCAGTATTGCTGGAATTAAAAGCAGTCAGCACCACCTGGCTAGAGTCAATTAGGATCTGATATAGCAGATCCTTGTAAAGAGTCCAACTCATATTCTTAATCCAGAAATACTCAAGATTTTCCAGGGACAATGGCCTTTTTGTTTTGTTTTTTGTTTGTTTGTTTGTTTGTTTTGTTTGTTTGTTTGTTTGGTTCATCGAGATAGGGTTTTTCTGTATTGCTTGGAGGCTGTCCTGGCACTCGCTCTGTAGCTCTGTAGACCAGGGTGATCCCCATCTCACAGCTATCCTCCTGCCTCTGCCTGAGTGTTGGGATTAAAGGAATGCCCCACCACAGAGGAACGACAATGGCCTCTTGATCATGGTATTTCTAGGTTTATGTGTTCCATCTGTTAGAAACAGAATAATTCAGAGCTGATTCATAATCAGAACACCATAGAATTAACAGGGTGTTACAGCTCTCTCCCATGATCCTATTTCATAGCCAGATACTGTGGTAGGATGATTACTGAGAGGTCCAAATCTGCTTAGTCTACATAACAAGTTCCGGGTAGGCATAGCGTATACTGAAACCCCCTCTGAAAAGACAATCTATGATCATCAAATGAACAAATCTTAGATCTCAGAGTTTGTGGAGAGGTACCACAGAGGACCCCCTGCCCTTGATGATAGCCTGGGATCTTTCTCTTTGCCATACAGAGACAGGAGTCAATCAATATACATTGAAAGATTTTAGTTTGCTGAGAGAAAAAGTTTTGAAAGATTTTAGTTCACAGAGAGAAAGTTTCCCACAGGCCTTGGCCTATTACAAGGAAGTTGGCCCCAACCCTGGGCACATCCTATGGTTTAGACGGGGGCGATCGCCAAGACAACCCTCTTTGGGTCACACCTGGCTGGCCAATAGACAATCAAGGACTTTTCAGGGTACGTTCTGTGGTTTTTCCTTTGTAGAAAAGCAGGTCACACCTGGGTGACCACTCTAACATGAGATCATACTTTGTAATCAATCACTTTGTGCCCCTTGCCTGTATGCTGATCTGTGTTTTTTTCCTTTATAAAGAGCTTGCACCCCATGCTGGGGTGTGCAGCTTTTCTGATATTGCTGACACCCGAATACGCATTCCTTCAATAAACCCTCTTGCTTTTGCAGCTCTTGGTCTGGTTTCTGAGTCTGGGGGCTCCTCGGGATCCTGAGGCCCTCAGGGGTCTGGGGTTCTTTCATTCTGCGAGCCAGCCAGAAGGTCAGGATTTGAGGAGAACCCAGACTCATTACCACAATCGAGAGGAGGTAAGTCTGGCCAGCACATTTATGTTCATGTTCTATGTTTGTCTGTCCATCCGGAAGCCCTTTATAGGCTATGCAGGCTCTGTAGAGACTCACGAGGTAGACTGATGAGTTGTTCCCCTCTGAGGATGCTCCAAGGGTCATCTGAATGGGCAAGGGCAAGCACGCAACCCTCGTCCCTGGGAGCAGTCGACAAAAGTTTCTGCCCCTGTCTGAATCTTTGGTTTCGGTTTGGCGCCCATCTGTAGCAGCATGGCCTCTGTTGTTTGGCCTGTCTGTCTCAATGTTTGTCTTTTTGTCTTTTTGTTTTTCACCATCTGACCACCATGGGACAACAACTAACAATCCCCTTAGGTTTGACTCTAGACCATTGGGGAGACATTCAGGACCAAGCCAACAACCAGTCCCTGGATATTAAGCAGAAAAAAATGACAAACTTCCTACAGTTTTGAATGGCCAACATTTTAAGTTGGCTGGCCTAGGGATGGTTCTTTTAATCTTGAAATTATTTTACAGGTAAAAGAAAAGGTGTTCAATTCTGGACCCCAGAGACACCCCGACCAGGTTCCCCTACATCATAACCTGGGAAGACCTGGCCCACAACCCTCCACCTTGGGTGCGCCCTTTCATTGTAACTTAAAGAGGCTCAGCAGAAGTCTCCTGTTCTTCCCCGGACCCACACCCTGACCTGCTTTCCTTTGATCCTCCTCATCCTTACCCTTTCCCTCCTCCGGCCCAGGCCCCCATTGCACCCCAGCCTCCGAACCTCTTGAGTACATTACCTCCCTCCCATACTTGGTACACTGTGTTAGATTAAAAAGATGCCTTTTTTTACTTGAGGCTTAGCCCACAGAGCCAGCCCCTCTTAATATTCAAATGGAAGGACCTGGAATCCAGGGCAGCTGACCTGGACTAGGATACCACAGGGTTTTACAAATTCTCTGACCTTCTTTGATGAAGTGTTATATCAGGATCTGGCTGAATTCCAGATGCAGCCCCCTACCCTGATCCTTCTGCAATATGTAGATGACCTCCTGCTGGCAGCCCCAACTGAACAGAACTATAAACAAGGTACAGGGTCCTTTTGGAGAAGCTATGGACCCTGGGGTATTGTGCGTCAGCTAAAAAGGCACAGATTTGTCAGCAGAAAGTCATGAAAGTGTCAGAGAAGAATGTAAACTCTTTACTATGGGCTCTCATATCTACAAATAGTAAATTTATAATAATAATATGGGTTAAAAATTTTAACCACACCAGGTTAATTCTGTTTAAAATTTTTATTTATATCCTCCCCCCAAATTAATTCTGTATACTTGTTAAAAGGTTCCATCTGTGTTTTCTGGTATAAACGTAAATTTTACTATAAGCCAAAACAAAAATGGTTCAAATATTTTTACTGTCTAATTCTAACAGCAGCCAGTCATTTATGGACATAGCTCAGAATTTATCTCTGAGCTCTAGTCATTAAATTTAGATTATCAGGAATTCAAATATCTTTTTAGTAAAAATAATATCAAAACTGTTTCATGGTTAAATCTGTCAAAAAGTTAAAACTAATAACACTGGGAATTGACAACATAAATTTAAAAATCACCCAGATGATAATAATTTTAAACACATCAAGGGTGCTATAGTTTTGATATTCTTACAAAAAGACATTAAAAGATTTTTAACTGTTCAAATTCATAAGGTTATAAGATATTTATGCTTCTGTTATATTTTTAATATTTATGCTTAAATAAAAAGAGCTAAAATGTAAGATCACAGCCATAAGTTCCATATGTTAAAAAATTAAGCTGTTTATTTCTTATGGTACAGTAAGACAATGACCTAAGTTTAACAAAGGGCTTAAAATAACTTCTAAGCCCATAGGTCTCAATTCTTTAGAGTTTTAAAAACAAAACTCTTTTATAAGGGTAGCCTAGGACCACCTGTATGTCAGATGTTTACATTGATAACAAAAAATTATAATAAAAATTAAAACATCAAATTTTTAAAGATAAACCTGACAATATAAAGTCTTAGTTTTATAAAAGCTCCTAACCTATTATAAGATGTTCAAAAAACACAAGTTACCAGCCATTCATATAAATAAACAAGTTGCCAGACTTACCTAGGCAGACTTATAATATTACAGAGATCTGCAGAATATGGCATTTAAAATGTTAACTAAAAAGTTTATAATATCAGACAGAAAATTCCAGATCCTGACAGTGACCCAAGGTCTCTAAAAAAGATTATGGGGCTCCATGGATTATGACAATGCTGACCAGTGAGCGTGATGCTCAGATGCTACACCTGCTGCCAGGCAGGAATGGGCTCAGACTGTGGACAGGCTACAGGACACTGGAGAATTGATTGCACCACCTTTGCCTGGACAAAATAAGGTCAGTCTTTTCCATGACCCTCTTCCACAGAGAGAAAAAAACTCTCACTTTATAGACCTGGCAAAAATTTACTTCTGCCCCCAACACTTGAGACTTGGGTATGGCTAACTGTATATGGACTGGACCCTGTCATGTTTAATAGACTCAAAAACTATATAAAATGTATCCTTTTCAGATCTCTGATAATATTAATTAATTAATTAATTAATTAAACTATAGTCAACTTAATAGCTCATTTAATAAAGTTCTGATAAGCTGATAAAACCAACTACCTGCTGTTCAGACACAAGCTCAAGGGTTTTAGATTTACTTTAGTTGTCATCTAAATATAAGCTTAAAGGGCTTTTCATCAGGCCAAAGGCACCTCTGTCCAATCTATACATGACTTTCTGGACAGAAGAGAAATGTGCAGGCTTCTAGCCCAAATCTATGGTTTTTGCTAGAACTCAAAGATATAAAAATATTTCTGCCGTTCTACAAATACCCAATATCTGCTTTTTCTGCAATATGGATTTCAATACAGATTGGTAATGATAAAATATCTAAAACTTCTCTGTCCTATTATATAATAAAGTTCATATGGGCTTTAGAGGATCAAAAGTCATAAAGCTTGGATCCACTTGTCACAGCTAAAAAGGACTCCAAATAAGTACAACTTTTGTTATCCCATCTATTTGTTCCTGAGGATGGCATTTTCTCCCTTGTCTTGGAAATGCCTGTCCTTCTTGATCACTAAAAGAGTTCCAATAGGATATATAAGTTTTAACTTCTGTTCCCAGTTTAAACATGTCTCAACAGATTTCCAGTTCTGGCAGACAAATATCAGTTGCTGACTACAGCCTGCTCCTAAAGACTGTGAACCCTAGACTTGCTATGGATATAAACCAGTCCAGCTGATATGGACACCCTCTATCTGTACAACAGAGTCTGCCAACCAGAAGCTCCTGATGGATTCCCCATTGCCTAAATTCCCTTTTTTGCTTTTGACTAGCATTTCAGCTTTCTTGAGTCCCTAATTCATCCCAAAGTCAGCAGGAAGCAGCATAGAAAAGAATACGTTGCCCATTTTCCCTGGTTAAAATGCTAAGTCAAAAGGAACTCCCTTACATGGGGAAATGCCAATATCTCTCACTCCCTGATGGGGATGTGGAGACGACAGCTGGGGTCAGCACCGGAACGGCAGTACTGGTCCAGGGACCCCACCACTATAATGAGCTAAAAACAGCCATAGACAAGGCTTTTAAAGCCATAATAGGATCCATCACTAAATTAAAAAAGTCTTTGGCTTCTCTAGCAGAAGTTGCCCTCCACAATCATATGGGACTTGATCTTCTTTTCCTTAAGAAAGGCAGACTCTGTGCTGCCCTAAGAGAGGAGTGCCGTTTCTATGTTAACCATTCTGGAGTTATTAGGGATTCCATGGCCAAGCTCAGAGAAAGACTCAACCAGTGGTAAAAGAAATGGGAGTCCCAACAATGCTGGTTTAAAGGATGGTTTAACAGCTCCCATTGGCTCACTACCCTAATCTCCACCCTCTTAGGACTCCTGCTTCTCCATAAGCCAAGCCCTAATTCTTAATGAGCAATATCAGGCTCTCAGGCAATAAGAAGGACCATAGGTTTTAGGATTAAAACCTCATAAAAAATGGGGGAATGAAAAGATTTTAGTTTGCTGAGAGAAAAAGGTTTGAAAGATTTTTTTTCACAGAGAGAAAAAGTTTCCCACAGGCCTTGGCCCATTACAAGGAAGTTGGCCCCAACCCTGGGCACATCCTATGGTTTAGATGGGGGCGATCGCCAAGACAACCCTCTTTGGGTCACACCTGGCTGGCCAACACAATCAAGGACTTTTCAGGGTCCGTTCTATGGTTTTTTCTTTGTAAAAAAGCAGGTCACACCTGGGTGACCACTCTAACATGAGATCATACTTTGTAATCAATCACTTTGTGCCCCTTGCCTGTATGCTGATCTGCAGTTTTTTCCTATATAAGGAGCCTGTAACCCTTGCTGAGGTGTGCAGCTTTCCCGATATTGCTGACACCCGAATGTGCATTTGTTCAATAAACCCTCTTGCTTTTGCAGCTCTTGGTCTGGTTTCTGAGTATCGGGGCCTCCTTGGGATCCTGAGGCCCTCAGGGGTCTGAGGGTCTCTCAGGACAACTACACTACACCTGTGTCTCTTCCACACCAAGGGTCTGTAGGAGAGCCAGGGAAAGCTCATTCCACTGTGGCTTCATTTACTCTGAGCTCTCCTCCATTCCTGACTGTCATTGTATAAGCTCTCAACATAAATAGAAGTTCTACAGAACTCTGAGTGGATGATACCAGGAGTTTCTGTCCACTCTGACCCCATTCTCCCTGACCTCACATGTATCTTACCTATAGCCCAGCAACTCCCCTTCTAGTCTACCTGGGCCTTGCTTACCTGGGACGAACTTTCTGTGCCTGCAGAATATCTACACCACCCAGAAGAGCTTGCAACAACTTCACATTGGGTGTCTTCTTCAGAGCCCCCATGAGGAGGTAGGAAAAGGGCCAGGCTGCCACCATTGCCTTCAGTAGCTGCATGTGTCTACCAGTGAAGGA